>NW_022589704.1:62105254-62301610 GCF_004348235.1 Phoca vitulina | reverse complement strand
TTTCTTTCTTTCTTCTTTCTTTCTTTCTTCTTTCTTTCTTTCTTTCTTCTTTCTTTCTTTTAATTCAATTTAATTGACATATACTGTATTATTAGTTTCAGAGGTAGAATTCAGTGATTCATCAGTTGCATACAACACCCAGTGCTCATTCCTTCAAGTGCCTCCCTTAATGCCCATCACTCGGTTACCCCACGCCCCTCCCCTCCAACAACCCTGTTTGTACCCTGTAGTTAAGAGTCTCTTATGGTTTGCCTCCCTCTCTGTTTCCAACTTATTTTATTTTTCTTTCCCTTCCCCTATGTTCATCTGTTTTGTTTCCTCAATTCCACATATGAGTGAGATCATATAGGATTTGTCTTTCTCTGACTGATTTATTTCGCTTAACATAATAACCTCTAGTTCCATCCACGTCATTGCAAATGGCAAGATTTCATTCTTTTTATGGCCGAGTAGTATTCCATTGTATATAAACACCACATCTTCTTTATCCATTCCTCTGTCAAACTTTCCGTAGTTTGGCTATTGTGGACATCACTGCTATAAACATTGGGGCAGCCATTGCTTCTTAATTTCAGGTGTCAGGAAAGAGGAGGAAGAAAACTTCACTGAAACCCCACACAGTACTCTCACCCATGCTTCCCTGAGAAGCATTTAGTCACATGGCTTCACCTAAGGGCCAGACACTGAGAAATAACTTTATTCCAGGGACGTGAGCCCTGCTAAACATGTACCTATTTTCTTCTCATGATACCTCTGTGTGATTTGTGGGATGTTATTTGGTGGTGTGGGAAGAAAATAAAAGTCTTAGCGGAACATAGTGAAAATGTTTAGGCAATGGAGGAGCAAACAAAAAAGCTAAACAGTTCTAAAATGCTCGCTAAAACTTTCCCACTGTACCCATAAGGGGAGGAAAGGGGCCTTATAATATCACATCGTTCCTATGACAAGTTATTTTTATGGAAATAAAAATGACTCGGTTGCCAAATAGTGGCTTTACTCTCACGACTCAGAGGACAATCACTTTCTCAGGACAGCTTACACCTAAACCTCACTATCGCTGTGTTCTGCTGGCTCTGCCAAGAGCTTTAAAATTTGTAAATTGTTGGCTACAATTATTTTCAGAAAATCATATTTCAGATGCTAATCCTTATTTCAGCTTTTTGAGACAAACTGGGATATCTGGCCATCGTGGGCCACATTCCCTTGGTCCAGAGAAGTTGGGAGAGCTGTCTCTCCAGCTCGCTGCCCCCACCCTGCTGCTCACTCAGGTGTGGACAGGTGCCTGCAGTCACGTGATTTTGCAAACCTTGCTTTAGGAGTTAACGATGTCTTTGTAAAGAGCTTTGCTCCCTGACCACTGTCCTTGAGCCCAAGGCAGTTTCATCAAAGCTGTTTGCTACTCCTGTGTGTCTCCCAAATCCTGCCCTGGCTTGCTGTGCTAAGTTCAGAAGGAAGTGAAACCACTGCATGAAGATAAAAGAATTTGGTATCTATAGGATTGTGTTCCTATATCCTAGGTATCGGTTCTTTCCAGCCCCGAAGGTCATTTTTTTAGGTCCTTTCCTCCTCCATGGCCCCGTGTCCTCTGTTTGCTACTCTGCTTGCACCATACACCAGGTCCTCCCGTGACAACTGAAAGGTTACCTGGGCCCTGAGAATTCACGTATGTGAACCTGCTGGCTGCATAGTAGGTGCTCACCGAATGTGAGCTCTCAACGCAGTGCCCAGCCGAGCACCCCTGGAGTGCTGGAGGAGGCTGGCTCATCAGATGAGCGAAGAGCTACAGCATGGCGCTCGTTTCATAGAGGACTTTCATCCTCTTCTGTAAAATCTCGTTTTATTTTTTTAAAGATTTTATGTATTTATTTAAGAGACTGGGGGCAGGTGGGGCAGAGGGAGAAGCAGACTCCCTGCTGACTGGGGAGCCCCACTTGAAACTCGATCCCAGGCCCCTGGGATCACGACATGAGCTGAAGGCAGACGCTTAACCGACTGAGCCACCCAGGCGCCCCTAAAGTCTCATTTTAAAAAAAGCAATGAGGTATCATAACTGCCAGATGGAAACTCTGAGGGAGGGCTCTTGGGACCGTTCCACCACCTAACTGAGCTACTCTGTGTCAGGAAAGCTGCAGAATTCATTCACATTTACTCTCTCCATCTGAGCACTTTTACAAATATAATTTTCAGAGTGACATTGTGGAGTTCTAAATCAAATGACAAAAACTTTCCCTTGGAAATCTTGTGTCTGTAGGCTAAATTCATATAGAAATGAATTTCTAAAGATTTATTCATACATGTATAAAAGTTTGGTACAACAAAAATGTTCAACTCCTCGTTACAACATTCTTATTACTAGAGTTAAATGAGATATAGAGGGACCAGGGCACATATTACCAACAAGTTACTCATTTACATCTTCATATCTCAGCCCCCCAAAACATTCACTTTAAAGAGTTTGGGGTTTGACACCCAGGAATATTATTGTAAAGCTTTGGGGGGAGGCAGAAAATGATTACTCAGTATGCATATTTCAGAATGTACTTTTAACCATCCTGGGAACAATAGAAGTGACAGGAAGTCAGACTTTAAAATCACCCCACTGCTGAGTCGTTGCCTGGGGAGAAACAGACAGACCAACTTTATTTTTGAAAAGTTCTCCAAGATTTTCATATCCAAGCAGAAGAGACTTAATCTTTATTTTAGGAACTCATCCAAAAAGTGTGCGTCCCCGTAGCTGCATGATCATTTACAATGACAGTCATCATTACAGAGCATTGTGAATTTATAGGAGTTCTACCTTTGGAAGTGCTCATAACCCGTCTGTGCATCTTTTCTTTTTCAGTATAATAAAGTGTACAAGAACCTAAAGGAGTTTTCTCAAAATGGAGAGAATTTCTGCAAGCAGGTCACATCCATTCTTCAGCAAAGGTACAAAACGCACATTTGCAATAAACAGTTCTTCCTCTTTAGTTGCAGCTAACGATATGACTGGAGGAGTGATTACAAGCTGTCCTACTTTCCAGAACTCGTGGTTATATTTTGGTAGTTGAGAGACTGATCTGAAGAGTGATTCTCCTCTATTGCACATTTATCACTTGGGTACCATAAAAATCAAGAAACAACAGGAAGTAATTCTGCTTGGGAAGGCTCAGTCAAATCTCTTTTGATTCCTCAGACTGAGTTTATCACCCCCTCCTGGGGCACTCCCTTGTGCCTGTGTGTCCGCCATTATTGTACTTCCCACACTGATGGCAATTATGAGTTGACATTTCTGTCTCCCCTACAAGGGCAAGGGCTATGTCTTGCTCATCTTTGTGTCCTGAGCTTTGAGAGTCTGGGCTTTTGACTTTGTCGGTAAATGTCTGACATATGAAAAGTGACCATTTTCAGTATCACCTTGTCTTAATGCTAGATGTGATCATGTGTCAAGTTGGTGACTGTGTTAAAATGAGCACCCTTAACTCAGTCAAGAAAGTTACAGAAGTTCCTGTTTTGAATGGGGCCACAAAGCATCTTTAAGCCATTTCCCTACATCTAGACAGCTCTATCATAAACAACTCTAAAGAGACCTCCAGAAGAGGTCTTCTTTTAAGGTAACCCTTTCAAATTTAAAATAATTGCGTGTGTGGTAGACACGGGCCGATTGCATCCTGCATTAGTAAGACAAGAGCAAAGGAGAACATTAAGTTTATCAGGAACCATACATGAGGCCAAGGAATGATACAGGAAAGCTCAAACAGGCATTTATTAAAAGAAAAAAAAAAACCCAAAAGAACAAAAAACAAAAATAAGTTTGTCAAACAGAGTCAAAAAGAAAAAAAATTAAAGTAAGTTACTTCTATAGCCAATTGCCTTGATTCTATGAGAGGAACAGGTAGGACCAATCTGAGGGGGAATCTCTCCTGTAAGAAATCTTTTTTAGTCTCAGAAGAAATTATTTAAAATATGACCAGTTAGCTATTATACAAATTCAACCCATTACCTACATTAGAAAGTGCTTCCTTCCTGCAGATCAGGAAGCATCTGTAAATACCTTAGCCGTGCACGTGACCTGGAGTGGAGTCATCTGGGCTCTGATTATTTTCGTGCACCTGTGCTCAAGATTCGTGCCCAGTAGGGACCTATGAAGACAGAAGGCAGGTGGTAGATAATGCCTGGCAAACCAACTCAACAGTGAACAGAATAAATCTGAGGGCATCATTCCCCCCAAACTGCCTTATTGCTTTTCCCTTGTCCAGGTCACTTACGACACCTCCACCCTGCCACACACATATCTACTTTCTCTACAATCAGAGCCTTCATTTCTTACCTGTGTCTCTCCTGAAGTTGTTTCCTCGGGCTACCGTCTTTCCTAGACTTAGTCATGCACAAAGCCTTCCACCCACACGTTCTAGAGCAGCAAACGAGCTCTGACGAAGAAAAAACACTTGGGTAGCTAAGAATATTTCTCTCCATGGTTTTACCTTCTTATGGAGCAGAATTTAGAATTTGAAGATCTTTTTTTTTTTTTTTTTAAGATTTTTTATTTATTTGACAGAGAGAAAGAGAGAGAGCACAAGCAGGGGGAGCTGCAGGCAGAGGGAGAGAGAGAAGCAGGTTTCCCACTGAGCAGGGATCCCGATGGGGGCTCCATCCCAGGACCCTAGGATCATGACTGGAGCCGAAGGCAGACGCTTAACCGACTGAGCTACCCAGGCACCCCCTAGAATTTGAAGATCTAAAGAACACTACTGGTTAGCAAAATTACATGTACTTTTCTGGGATAAAAACTACATAGCATAAATACAAAAGGGGAATCTAATATTTTACCCCGACCAGCAAAATTATGCTAGATATTAGGTCATTTATGCAATAGGTGCTTTCCTGGACATTTTGTAAAGCTAATTAATTAATTAATCAGTTAATTTTAAAATTTGAAGTCATTGGGCACCTGGGTGGCTCAGTCGTTGGGCGTCTGCCTTCGGCTCAGGTCATGATCCCAGGGTCCTGGGATCGAGTCCCGCATCGGGTTCCCTGCTCAGCAGGGAACCTGCTTCTCCCTCTCCCACTCTCCCTGCTTGTGTTCTCTCTCTTGCTGTGTCTCTCTCTGTCAAATAAATAAATAAAATCTTAAAAAAAAAAAATTTGAAGTCATTAACATACAGTGGAATATTGGTTTCAGGAGTAGAATTCAGTGATTCATCACTTATATACAACACCCAGTGCTCATCACAGCAAGTGCCCTTACTCTCACCCATCTAGCCCATCCCCCACCCACCTCCCTCCATCAAGTCTCTATTGTTCTCTATCATTAAGAGACTTATGGCTTGTTTCCCTCTCTCCTTTTTTTCTTTTCCCCCTTCCCATATGTTCATCTGTCTTCTTTTGTAAAGCTGATCTTATACAATTAAATAATTTCTCCTTAACCAAGATGCCATTTGAGTTGCTTTGTATCCATTCCTGATAAATGTGCTTTTGGCAACGTCTCCTTACACCTGAACTTCAGGCTCTCCTTCCTTGGCTCCGCTGTTGGATCATGTAGGTAACCTGAAGGATGTTCATCCACACTAAAAGAATAGGTAATTTGGGAGAACTGTTTTCTAATGGACACAAACTCTCTATTAATCCATGAATATGTAACACATTGTGTTTTTTCCATCTGTATTTCTATATGTTAACTGGCAAATACAGAGGTCACTTCGCTTGCCAGGACTGGGTTATTTCTTTCCCATGGGGAGTGATTCTGAAGTCACTACCTCTTCCTACAAGGTGTTTGAACTGAGTTGACATAATAACCGTGTCAATAGGAGGAATGGTCACAACATAGCTGCCTTACTCTTTCCATTCTGAGAAATCAGTATTTATTACCCTAGATATACAAAAGATAAAAAAGCTGTTTCCCATCAGCCATCCAGACATGAGTGCTGGACATATTTTCCTCTTCGTTGGGTAGACTTACTACATATCCTCATGTAAGTCAATGATTCCTTTCCCTTGTACTAGAAAAATACATGGAAAGCCAGTACTTTTTATAAAAACGATCCTGTTAGAGTATAGACAAGGAATAAGAAACCCCATCAGGCAAGTAAACGGTACTCTTGAAATATAGAGAGTAGGCATATCCACTGAAGGTTATGACATAGAAAATTTTGAAGACAAATCCAGTGGCCGGCATAATAAAAGGTATCGTGAGGGAGCATATGGGGCTTCTTCGAACTAAGGGTATCAGTCCCATAACATACATTCAGCAAATACTTGTAGAGTGAATGAATAAATAAATGAAAGTTAGCTAAGGGTTTATTTTCTTATTATTACACCTACATTACTAGAACAAGGTCTCTACTGTCCTTGGATAATAACAGCTCCAGACACCTTGCTTACGAATCCATGGGAATGTGGTTCTGCATGGCAGTTCCACATTAGCATGTGGCTACAAGAGACAGCATCACAATCAAGCTTTAAGTCCAGATAACGCTGCATTGCCAAGCTCAGCTGCCTACCAATTTGTTCTAATTGGTGGTGATGGAAAAGTGCAGTTGTTATTGAAACATCATTTTGCCTGGAAATTCTGCAATTCATGGTCATGCTTAGCTTCTTTTATCCAATTAGTGGCTTCAGTTTCCCTTTGTTTGTAGTAGCAACTCCGATTTAGCCAGAAACACACAACAGCTCCCAAGATGCCTGATGTCAAAGTCGTTGGGTTCACTTTAACACAATCACAGATTGGACTTAAAGGACAAAGGCATATGCCCAGAAACTGTTTGTGGTGGTTTAGTACCCTGCACCCTCACCGCTAGGCTTTAAACGGGCTTTCATGGAAAAATCAACTGTTCCTCTGTGAGGAAACTTAAAGAAAAGAATAAAACAAAAAAGGAAATGTAATTGGTCATCGTTTCATCCACGATTCATTACGGATGCTGTCAACAAAGGAATAAATGATTGAAATGAAAACGTTGATAAATCCTAACCTTTTCTACTCTACCTCTGGTCTGGGTGATCAGAACTTCCACAGCTTCAGCTCTTTTTTGCATACTGAAGACTCGCACATGTGTATTACTAGGCAATATGTCTTAACTGTACTCCAAGCCATATAGCCAACACTCTGTTGGACATTTCCACCTGGGTGTCCCATGGAACCACAAATTCAACCTATCTATAACAGAGTGTATCAACTTTTCCCCAAAGCTGGTACTCCTGGATTTTTTTACCATGGTGACTAGGACCTCTGCCCACCCAATCAAGCCCAATACCTGGGAGCCATCTATGACCCCTTCTTCTATCTCACCTCATAACCAAGTCTTCATGTTTCTCTCTTTTAAATACCTTTCATGCCTATAGCTTTCTTCTCATTTCATGGCCTCTGCCATTGTTCTGGGAAAAAAAATCTCTTAACCTGTTCTTCTGTCTAGGAGTATTGTCTTGAAGTGGTGTAGTTTGTACACTGCACAAAAGCACCTGGCTAAGGCGCTGAGTGAAGGCAGAAATCTAACCCACTCTCCACCCTCAAGCCTTGCACCCTGGATCCGAGCTGTGTCTTTTCAGGGGATCTCCTTTTTCTAATCCAAGTTAAGTTATCTCGACTAGGGAGCTGGCGCGGGCCCTGTCCCTATCTCTCTAGTGCATCTTCCACTCTGTGGCCGTGACCCTGTTTCAGACTCTTCACAGACTTCCACAAGCTTTAGTATAAAATTCAGCCCTCATAGTATTTTATAAAAGGACCTTTTATAAAGGGGGCTTGGCTTCTTATCTAGCTTGTCTCTCTCCATCTACCCTTGAGCCCTACCCCACTGCATCTACTGAACCACTGACAGTCACCGCCCCCCCTTCATGCGTCCGTGGCACCTGTCCCACTAACTCCCACCCACCATCATGGGCCCCTGAATTTGTGCATGCTGTATCCTCTGTCAGGTAGACACTTCTTCACCTTGGTTACCAGTCTCCATGCAATGCATCTTCAAGATTCGTTATCCCATGTGAGCCTTCCTTGACTCCAGTCCCATCTCAGAATGGTACCCGTCAGAGATGCATAGAACTAATGCTTATCTCTGCTCTAGACCCTACTGCCCTATACTGTTATAGTCTGTTCACTTGCCTGTCTCCTCCACTGGAGGCTGAACTCCTTGAGAGTCTGTGTATCCCGTGTAACCAGAACAGAGCCTGGCACAGAGCAGGCATTCAATAGGTGTTCACTGAGCGAATGAATGTGTTAATGTAGGAATGACTCCAGGCACTCATAACTTTCAAGTTAGGCTATTTCTGAGGAGCAGTAAATTAGTGTGTCAAAGAAATTTACTTACACAGTATATAGAATATTATTTTGAAAAAAAGCTAGAAAAGAATGACAAAACCACGGAAGACACCATTTATCCAGCACAATCTTCAGATTAGGCACTGTGTTAGATGTGTCTTATACTTGGTCTCTTTTACTTTTTTTTAATCCTCACAACCCAAGGCAGTGTGAATGTACTCTCATCCATTCCTAATATACAGAGGAGGATGTGGGAAAGAAGATACATTTTGATTTCTACCCAGCTCAACACAGGCTTGGTGTAAGGGCATCTGCCAACTGGGCAGGCAGTTTGGGGCACCACCATTGTGGGTGTTCCAACATGTTCAAAGACCCTGGTCCAGCTCCCTTCAGAGTCTTAAGGTCCTCTCTGGGAAGGGACATCAGCAGCCATTAAGCCCAGTAGCTTTTTTTTTTTAAAGATTTTATTTATTTATTTGACAGAGAGAGAGAGGGCACAAGCAGGGGCAGATGCAGGCAGAGGGAGAGGGGGAGAGCGAGTGGGGGAGAGGGGGAGAGCGAGTGGGGGAGAGGGAGAAGCAGGCTCCTCGATGAGCAGGGAGCCTGATGTGGGACTCGGTCCCAGGACCCCGGGATCATGACCTGAGCCAAAGGCAGATGCTTAACCGACTGAGCCACCCAGGCGCCCCAAGCCCAGTAGCTTTTAAAGCTGGTAACACAGAGGTCTGTGGGAGTACTCAGGGGCCACTTTAGGGAGTGAGGAGAAGTTAGATGGGCAGGGCTTTGCTCCCTTGTCACTCCCACTCCCATTATATCAGAATATAACATTTCTATGACATGGTGAGATTCTGTATAAAATTTTGTTTTCCAGCTAAAAAGATTCGAATAGTGCCCTTCTTGTCTGTTTTACCTGACCTCCCCCACAGCAACACTTCCACCTGACTCCACTGACCTCACTGGTTCAAGAATGACCAGGGAGGGAGAATCTGAAGTTCTAGAGCGACCACAGCTGTGCACTCCCTGGGCCGGAAGTGGGCGGTAACTGTGTGGCAGTCTCATTCTGGACACCCAAGGAGGGGTCCTCCAGGTCCGGTCCTCCCATTTCAGCTTCTCATACTGCTCTTAGCAGCCAGAATTAAGGCAATCAATACTGATGAAGTGGGTATTGTGAGCTAGCCAAAGAGCCCAGCCGCTTGAAAAACAGAGCTTCCATGTAAAAATGTCCTTTAAATGTCCTTTAAATAACTAACTTTTAAAGATAGCCCATTTGTAAGATAGGCTTACGACCATCTTTCAAAAGGCAAACTGCTAAGGCTTGGGTGGACAATGTCAGCCCACCAGCCCCCAAGATGGAAGCTGCTGGTGCTGGAAAGTAGGCAACAAGGGGTGGGGGTGATTCATGAACAAAGATTTCAGATTACTACAATTCCTTCTTAATTCACAATGAAGGGATGGCTCTGTCACCTGCTGTTTCCAAGCTTGAGAAAGCTTTAGTTCAATTTTAATTAGTCCCTCATAGACATAGGGGCCAGCTACAATCTTTTTCTTTCTTTTTTTTTAATCACTTTCTATCATCTTAATTTTAATAGAGCAGGATATGCTAAAATTGATGACATGGTCACTTCTATTCTTACAGTTTAATTTGTGCTCTAACATATTGAATCTGATGCCACATATTTTTCCTCTCTCCTTTCTTTCAAAAGTGTCATTTATTTTAAAATCTAAGACAAATGTTGGTCTTTTACTTATTGGTTGGTCTTCAGTCTTACTCATGAAAATTTATTGACCTGCCTCCACGTGTTGAGAGGAAATTAGAATATAAATGGATTAAAAGTCAGTGCATGCCATTTCCCTGGTTCAGGATCTTTGAGGCTCACTGGAAAATTCTGAGTTTGAGTTACCCATCGAGGTATGTATACATACATCATCAGTTTTATATGTGCCAAGACAATCGCTTGGAGAAGAAATCTCAACTCCCATTACATACAGTAGCTCTAGGGCTAGAACATTAAGCACCGGGTTTTTACAAGCTCGATTCTGATTATTTTAATGAGGGAATGAAAATTCTCTGTCTCAGACTCACTCTGCCTCTCTTAACTCCCTTTGCCTGCTGGAAACCATGATAAAAGCAGCTCTCTTCAAAGGACTGAGAGGAAACCAATGGATGCAGGGGCGCACGTTGCCATCTTTGCCTTGGGAAAAGTTCATTTCTGTTTAGCAGGAATTCTGAAAGGAGACACACACACACACACACACACACAGACACACACACACACACTATTAAGCCATAAGCACAGATGAGCCACGTGGCAGCGTCTGCTTCAATTTACAAATGTTCCGACTTATAAAGGTAAAAGCTCTCTCTCTGCTTGCCAGTCGGAACATGGCTTCTTAGAGCAATTTTCTTGGGGGTGGGGGGATTTTACCCATTAGCCTCCGTTAAGATAAAGGCCATTGGCTGCCAGAGGCAGGGAACTCTCCCTTAGTAGGCAGACTCACCAGAAAGAGAGATCGGAGTGTTCCACTCCCCATGTAGCCGCACCCATCCTCCTGACCCTACTGCATTTCATTTCCTTCTAACTGGCAGTGTATGCTGCGGAGGAGTCTGAAATGTCATTAGAGTTTAAAATGCAAGAGCAGATGTTTGCAGCCTGCTTTGCTCGGTCAGTTTGAACGCCGGGTCTAAAACGTGTAGGCTCACCCTCCCGCTGCAGGCGGAGAGGTGGGGACAGTGTAGTGCTGTTCCAAGAGGCCCCTAGAGCTACACTGGGGACAGCCGCTATCACAGCTCCCTCCCGCCCGCTGTCCAGAGCCTCAGCGCCTCCTCCGCATCTGGGAACATGCCTTAGGACGGCACTGCCGCGTTCAGAAGAGGCTGGGCGAGCTCGTTTGTCAGCCCCGAGGCTGCTGGGAATGCGCTCTAGCTGCTAAGCCCCGGGGAGCGGTGGTGATTCAGAGCACTGCCCGCAAAGGCCAAGTGAGAGGCGGTGTCAGTTTCCAAAAGTACTTACCTTTGCCTTCCCCCGCAACTCTCCATCTCCAGCCTCTTCCCCACCGTCAGAGGCAGGAAACTGGAATAACCAAGCAGGCACTTTCTCCAGCCACACTGCCCGGTTTGTGTCCCGGCTCTGTCAACTTCTTCCGCAGGCAAGTTAATGGACTAGACTCTGTGCGTTGGTGTTCTCCTCCGTGAAATGGGTAGAGTACATGTGCCTACCTGATGGGAATTATCACGGAGTAAATGAGGAAATACACCTAAAACACTCAGAACGGTGCCTGGCATGCTGTCAATGCCCAGGAAATGTTGGATGTCGCTCTTTTGTGTGTAGACAGAACACAGGTCAAGAGTCAGCCGCATGTCACAAAGGATGGCAACACATTTGTCAAGAGAGCACTGTTTGGAATTTTTAAAAAATATTTTATTTATTTATTTTGACAGAGAGAGAGAAACAATGAGAGAAGGAACACAAGCAGGGGGAGTGGGAGAGGGAGAAGCAGGCTTCCCGCTGAGCAGGGAGCCCCATGTGGGGCTCTCATGACCTGAGCTGAAGGCAGACACTGAATGGACTGAGCCACCCAGGTGTCCCTGTTTGGAATTTTTAAGCTCTATCCCAACCTGTGAAACTACCAATCTGCCCAGATTTCTAAGATACTTGGGTGTAAAGAGAAACCCTGCGTGGTAATTGAATCTCTGTGGGCTGGTTTCCTACTGCTGCGGAGGGAAGGTGGCCCTGCTCAGCACAGAAGCACAATCGCTTCAAAGCCAGCAGGACCCTCTTCCTTTCTTGACACCAAAGCCCAGCTTTTTCCCCCAGGTGAATCTGATTAAGTTAACAATTTAAAGGAAAGCAGCACTTCCTTCTGGCAATTGTCCTCTTTATTTCTGCTTGGCCTCTGGGACTCCTTGTACAGCCTGCAAGAACATTCTGAAATTGAAACCGAGTTCTGAGGGAAAGCCTGTGCCCAACAGCATTGCCTGTCCTTTTAGAAGCCATTCTGAATCGTTCTGGAGCTGATGTATGAGCAAACTGTGGATTCTTTCCCCCGCACCTCCCATCTCTGTATATTTGGGGTGTTCTGAATGTTTAGAGATCCTTTGGGGTACATAATAATCAAATTAGAAAAATTGCTATTTATTAAGAACTTGTTTGGTGCCCAGCACTGAGCTGAGCAGTATGCATGCTTCATCAGATTTCATGCTCTCTGTGCTGCTTCCAAGTAAGAATGGAATGCTGGATGGGGCGCCTGGGTGGCTCAGTTGGTTAAGCGACTGCCTTCGGCTCAGGTCATGATCCTGGAGTCCCTGGATCGAGTCCCGCATCGGGCTCCCTGCTCGGCAGGGAGTCTGCTTCTCCCTCTGACCCTCCCCCCTCTCATGTGCTCTCTCTCATTCTCTCTCTCTCAAATAAATAAATAAAATCTTTAAAAAAAAAAAAAAAAAGAATGGAATGCTGGAAAAGAAAGTCCTCAAAAGCCCTCTGGTTAGTGATGGACTAGGACAGGGTTTTTGTCTAGCTACTATAAGGGCTAAAAAGCAGTGTACTCTGACATTAAGGCTAAGCAATGCATCAGGGCAGGATTGCATCTAAATAGTTTATGGTCTTCAAAGGTGGTATAGCAGAGACCAGTTAAAAATTCTAACCAAGATCTGATGGGAAGTCCATTCATTGATTTATTCATTCAAGACATACATACTGAGTGCCTATTATGTGCCTGGCACTGTTCTAGGTCTAGAGATATAGCAGCGAACAAAACAAATTCTGGCCCTCGTGGATCTTACATTCTAGGTGTGTCCATAGAATTGTTCCTAGAAATACACTGAAACTACATGGTGTAAGATTGTGGTACATTCTAGGACATACATACAGCTGTAGGGAGATAGTGACAGGGTAGCTTCTGAGCTAGTGCTGTTTACACAAGACCTGTTGGGGTTTACATGAAGGAGATGTCATGTGGTTATGTAGCAGAAAAACTACCCAGCCACAGCAAGTGCAAAGGCCCTGAGGCAGGATGGCATTTGGCCACTAAGCAGGAGCACGGGGATGACTGGTAGGAGGGGATATCAGAGAGGGAGCCAGGTGTCAGATTATGCAGGTCAATCCAGCAATCGATCTCGTTGTTCAGCCCCTCCTAGGCTTGGGTCATTTGCACATTTTAATCATAAAACCTCTTGAGGTAAGTCTGATTACTCCCTTTTAGCAGTGCCTAAAGCCATTCCAGAGGTAGAGGTCTGCGCTTCTAGAGCATCTAGGTTCATCAAGGTGATGGTCATTCCCAGCTTGCTGCTGACCAGCATTCTCTCTCTCCATCAATTGGGACATATTCCTAGAGTGCAGAAATATATTTTTAAATGCAATGAGATATTTATCAGCTTCAATTTTTTAAAATATTTGCCATTGCCATTCCTTATTCTTGGGCAAGTTCTGATTCCAAATGTTGTTTTCTGCAACTAGGCCTTAACGTGCATTCTATAGTGGCCTTCTTTCCTTCAAAAAGTGGTAAAAATAACAGAGCACCACTGTACTAACAGGGAAAGCTGAATAGAAACTTAGCAATCAGTCAATAGTCCATGATCTCTGGATTCCATTTTATAAAACAGAGCTATCTTTCTCTGTTCGGTCCATAACACTGAGTCTAATTTCACTGCGCTGAAAAAATGCAGGTATTAAGTTAGTTACTAGGGAGTTCTGGGATTGTTTTTCCAAATGAAGTGAGGTCATAAATAATTCTAAAGATATGTTATAATAAAAATAGAATTCAAAGGCTAAAATCTATGCAACAACAACAACAAAATAAACAAACCCATTTTGGTCCAAATTAAGGAGGAAAACAATACAAATCGAACTTATTTTTCTACATTTGTATTATCTTCAGTGAAAGTGAGAAGATGAATAAGAGTATGTCTTCATTTTATCTATAGATGGGCCTATAAGTAGGACACGGTAAAATCAGTTTAAGATAACAGTGATTCAATCTATTCAAAAGAACCAAGGAGTTTGCTTTTGGAGGCATGCCCAGATTTCCTACTGAGTCTTGTCCTGCATACAAAGTAACAGAAATTCATTTTCTAAATCTGGTTTTGTCCACTTCTGCACTTTTCCATTAGGAAGCTACTTCTTGCTTTTCGTGTAGGAGCCGCTGGGTTGAGCGGAGCGTGTCTCCTCTCGCTCTGCCCTCCCTGCCGTGATATGTGCTTGTCCACTGGCATCAGTGTATTCTGAAAAGGGGGAGTCATCTGGCAAAAATGTCACTTTGCCTGCTGTGGTCAAGGATCCCATTCGACCAGATACCATGAACTTTGTTCACACCAACTTGCGCCAAGATGACAGACAGCCCTACACTGTTAGTGAATTAGCAGGTCATCAAATAAGGGCTGAGTCTTGGGGGTACCGGCAGAGCTGCGGCTTGGGTGCCCAGAGTTTGAGGCAGTGGGACTCATCATTGCAGCCACAGTGCTTTTGGAAACATGTGTCACAGGACCTTCATGTTTGCACCATCCAAAGCCTGGTGCCCGGGGCACCGTAAAGTGAACAAACCCAGAAGCAATATGCCATCTGCTCTGCGTGGGTGCCTCGGCCCTACCAGAGCTGCTCATGGCTAATGGTCACTGTACTGAGGAAGTTCCTAAACTCCCTCTGGTGGCTGAAAATAAAGGCAAAGGCTACAAGAAGACCAAGGAGGCTGTTTTGCTTCTTCAGAAACTTAAGTCCTGGAATGATATCAAAAAAGTCTATGTATCTCAACAAATGAGAGCTGGAAATGGCGAAATGAGAAACCATCATCATATCCAACATCATCTCTAATGAGGACAGCGGTGTCACCGAGGCCTTCAGAAACATCCCTGGAATTGCTCTACTCAATGTAAGCCAACTGAACATTTTGGAACTTACTGCTGGTAGGCATGTGGGATGTTTCCACATTTGGACTGAAAGTGCTTTCCTCAAGTTACATGATCTGTGTGGCACTTGGTGTAAGGCTGCCTCCCTCAGAGGTAACTATAATCTTCCCATACACAAGACGCTTGATACACACCTTAGTAGAACCTTGAAAAGCCCAGAGATCCAAAGAGCCCTCCAAGCACCCCGCAAGAAGATTCATCACAGAGATCTGAAAAAGAATCCACTGAAGAACCTGAGAATCCTGTTGAAGCTAAACCCATATGCAAAGACCACGTGCCCGAACACCATTCTCCGCCGGGCCAGGCGTCACAAACTCCGGATGGATAAGGTGGCAGCAGCGCTAGAAGCCAAGTCAAATGAGAAGGGGGTTCTGGGCAAGCAGCCTGTGGTAGGGAAGAAAGGAAAGAAGGCTGTTGCTGGTAAGGAGCAGAAGAAGCTTTTGGTGGGGAAAAAGGTTGCAGCCACCAAGAAAGCAGCAGATGAGAAGCCTACAGAAAAGAAACCCACCATGAGGACAAGAAGCTCACTGCATAAACCTACATTGGTTTCTTTATTTTTTATTTTTTTTTAAGATTTTATTTATTTATTTGACAAAGAGAGACACAGCCAGGAAGGGAACACAAGCAGGGGGAGTGGGAGAGGGAGAAGCAGGCTTCCTGCCAAGCAGGGAGCCAGATGTAGGGCTCGATCCCAAGATCCCGGGATCATGACCTGAGCCGAAGGCAGACACTTAACGACTGAGCCACCCAGGCGTCCCCTTACATTGGTTTCTTCTGTAAATGTTGAGTCATTTCGGACAGCTAATTATTTTTAAGATTTTATTTATTTATTTGACAGAGAGAGAGAGAGGGAGGATGAGCGGGGGAGAGGGGCAGAGGGAGAGGGAGAAGCAGACTCCCCGCTGAGCAGGGAAGCAGACATGGGGCTCGATCCCAGGACGCTGGGATCATGACCTGAGCCGAAGGCAGACGCTTAACCGACTGAGCCACCCAGGCACCCCTCGGAGAGCTAATTTATTTTATTTTATTTTATTATGTTATGTTAGTCACCATACATTGCATCATTAGTTTTTGATGTAGTGTTCCATGATTCGTTGTTTGCGTATAACACCCAGTGCTCCATGCAATACATGCCCTCCTTAATACCCATCACCCATTCCCCCCACCCCCCTCCCCTCTAAAACCCTCAGTTTGTTTCTCAGAGTCCATAGTCTCTCATGGTTCATCTCCCCCTCCGATTTGCCCCCTTCATTTTTCCCTTCCTACTATCTTCTTTTTTTTTTTTTAACATATAATGTATTATTTGTTTCAGGGGTACAGGTTTGTGATTCATCTGTCTTACACAATTCACAGCACTCACGATAGCACATACCCTCCCCAGTGTCCATCACCAGCCACCCCATCCCTCCCACCCCCCTCTACTCCAGCAACCCTCAGTTTGTTTCCTGAGATTAAGAGTCTCTTATGGTTTGTCTCCCTCTCTGGTTTCATCTTGTTTCATTTTTTCCTCCCTTCCCCCATGATCCCCTGTCTTGTTTCTCAAATTCCTCATATCAGTGAGATCATATGATACTTGTCTTTCTCTGATTGACTTATTTCACTTAGCATAATACCCTCTAGTTCCATCCACATCGTTGCAAATGGCAAGGTTTCAATTTTTTGTTGGCCGCATAATATTCCATTGTATATATATATATATATATCTTTCCATAGTTTGGCTATTGTGAACATTGCTGCTATAAACATTGGGGTGCATGTACCCCTTCGGATCCCTACATTTGTATCTTTGGGGTAAATACACAGTAGTGCAATGCTGGGTTGTAGGGTAGCTCTATTTTCAACTTTTTGAGGAAACTCCATACTATTTTCCAGAGTGGCTGTACCAGCTTGCATTCCCACCAACAGTGTAGGAGGGTTCCCCTTTCTCCAAATCCTCGCCAACATCTGTCGTTTCCTGACTTGTTAATTTTAGCCATTCTGACTGGTGTGAGGTGGTATCTCACTGAGGTTTTGATTTGGATTTCCCTGATGCCAAGTGATGTTGAAAACTTTTTCATGTGTCTGTTGGCCATTTATATGTCTTCTTTGGAGAAATGTCTGTTCATGTCTTCTGCCCATTTCTTGATTGGATTATTTGTTCTTTGGGTGTTGAGTTTGATAAGTTCTTTATAGATTTCGGATACTAGCCCTTTATCTGATAGGTCATTTGCAAATATCTTCTCCCATTCTGTCAGTTGTCTTTTGGTTTTGTTGACTGTTTCCTTTGCTGTGCAAAAGCTTTTTATCTTGATGAAGTCCCAATAGTTCATTTTTGCCCTTGCTTCCCTTGCCTTTGGCGATGTGTCTAGGAAGAAGTTGCTGCCGCTGAGGTCGAGGAGGTTGCTGCCTGTGTTCTCAAGGATTTTGATGGATTCCTGTCTCACATGGAGGTCTTTCATCCACTTTGAGTCTATTTTTGTGTGTGGTGTAAGGAAATGGTCCAGTTTCATTCTTCTCGGACAGCTAATTTTGAATAAAGACTTGATCAAGGGCAGTGAGCAACAAAACAAAACAAAAAAAGCTTCTTGGTTAACTTCATCATAATTTATCACTTTATTGCCAGCTATTATAATCTAGAGCTAATCTGATGGTGCTAATGTCCCAGAGTAAGCAGGAAAGTCTTCCATTCCTTACTCCATGAATTGGTTTGCTAGGTCTGCCATAACAAGTTTCCACAGACTGGGTGTCTTAAATAACAGGGACGTATTGTCTCATAGTTCTGGAGGCTGGATGTCTGAGATCAGGTGTCAGCCAGGTTGGTTCCATCTGAGGGCTGTGAGGAGAAATCTGGTCCACACTGTTCTCTCACCTCTGGTGGTTTGCTGCCGGTCTTTGGGACTCCTTGGCTTGTAGATGCATGACCCCAATCTCTTGTCTTCATCTCCACATGGCATTCTCCCTGTGTGTGTGTGTGTGTGTGTGTGTGTTTGTCTCTATGTCCAAATTTCCTCTCTTTATAAGGACACGGCCATATTGGACCTGGGCCCACCCTGATGACCTCATCTTAGCTTGATCATCTGCAAAGTCCCTATTTCCAAATAAGGCCACATTCACAGGCTCTGGGGGTTAGGGTTTTAACATCTTTGCGGGGTGGGAAGGGCATACAATTCAAACACTGGTATACAAGAAGGTTAAATTAAAAACTCTCCCTTTGTAGGATCTTCTTGGAGGTCCTTAAGGATTTCACCTATGGACAAAAGGATCCTTAGAGTAAACAAATCATCTCTTCCTTGTGTATACATTGCATTGTCGGGCTGAGCCCTCCTTCACATGTGTGTGTATGTGTGTGTGTGTTTGATGTCTGGCCAGAACATCCTATCTACCAACTATCCCTTTGCTAACAGGGCAAACTTGGAGATTAACTATGCCAAAGGACTTCAGAAACTGGCAATCAAGTTAAGCAAAGCTTTGCAGAGCACAAAAAAAAAGTAAGTATATGAAACAGGTAAGGCAAAATAATTCTTAAGAGTTATAAAAAGTGACATATGTTCGATTCTAGCTTCCTCTTATAAATGTGGCGGGTGCGCAGTGTTAAGCCTGGCTTGGGCGCTTACTGTGTTCCAGGCATGGTGTTAAGTGCTTTTATAGATACTCTCCTTTAATCCTCTCAACAACCCTTTGCAAGTCTTATTATTGTCCCTATTACAGACCAGGTCTTGAGGCTTGGAGTTTTAAGAAACTTGCCCCAGTGACACAGATAATAAGTGGCAGAACTGGGCTAATCCGGGCTCCTTATGACTCCTAAGCCCATATTCATAATAAGCCTCAGTGATGATAGGTTACTTTGGAAGCAGTGCCATTAAGTTGGAAGGTCTTGGAGTCAAGAAGTGTGAATCCCGCCTTATCTCAACTCCATGACCTCCGACAAGTAACCTGGCCTCTCTGTGCCTTGATTTCCTCCATATGTTAGATGGAGTAGTGATATGTGTTGCATGGTGCATATGTGTGCAGGTCTGGGAGAGGGAGGTATATATTATATGAGATCTTGTACGTGGAGATTAGCACGTTGGGTCCTGAAAAACTGGTGGTTCACATTTTCCTTAATACATTTCGGAATGAAGTCAATTTTTTCTTTTGGGGAAGAGAAGAAAGATACTAGATACTCTAAAAGAGAGTCTAAAAATGGTCGATTAATGATAATTGGTTACAAAGATTCTTGCCCAACGCTTGCAGATGTCACCCCTAGCTGGCAGTGCTATGGCAAAGACCTCTTTTGATGGTGAAAGAGAGAGGGAAAGAAAAAGAAGCCTTCTGGAGCTCACATTCTTACTCTTTCCTAGGGATCCTCTGTAACAGCAAATAATGGCTTTGAAATTGTTTGACTTTGAGCTTTATTTTTAGGATAGTATTTTATTAGACTGAGAAGCAGCCAGTGTGGCTGAATGGTTGAGTATAGACTTTATTGACACTGCCCGGATTTAAATTCTACCTCTACCCCTTATCAAGTGGGTGAATTAGGGCAATTTATTTTACCTCTCAGTATTTAAAGGACAAAAGGATCCTTAGAGTAAACAAATCATCTCTTCCTTGTGTATACATTGGAATTTAAAATGGAAATAGAACTTACCTCATATAATTGCTGTGAAGATTAAATGAGATAATACAAGAAGTGTGTTTAATACCTGGCATGGAGTTCATTATGACTTTGATTCTGATTACCTCCTAAAGAATGAGAAGTGTGGGTCTTATTTTGTTGCAATCCTAGCATCCAGCACGGATGCTCCCAAAGAGTTGACATGTCCGGAATGTTTGGTTAACCAGGATTAGTACAATAATATTTAATAATAAACATTAATTGGACTTTTATCTGTACCCAAAACCTGTGTTGTATATGTAACCTGAATTATTTCTATTTTAAAAGACCAATTACGTGAGGGTCAGAGAAATCAAGTGATCTTTCCAAGGTCACACAAGAAACAGAGACACAGACCCCTCTGAGGCCAAAGTTCTAGGCTTCCTGCTCTGCTTGCTGTCCAGCTCCTCTGAGAAGCAGATGTCAGATTCTCTTCCCCAAAGGGTGCCTGGGTTCCTTTTTTAAAAATCAACTCTATTGAAGTTTAATTTACATGCAACAACAAGCACCCTTCTGAAGTGTATGGTTTGGTCAATTCTTTTTCTTTTTTTTTTTAAAGATTTTATTTATTTATTTGACAGAGAGAGAGAACAAGTAGGCAGAGAGGCAGGCAGAGAGGCAGGCAGAGGGAGAGGGAGAAGCAGGCTTCCTGCGGAGCAGGGAGCCCGATGCGGGGCTCGATCCCAGGACCCCAGGATCATGACCTGAGCTGAAGGCAGCCACTTAACCAACTGAGCCACCCAGGCGCCCCTGGTTTGGTCAATTCTGATAGATGTATGCACTATATAGACATCACCAAAATAAAAACATAGACATTTTAATCACATCAAAAGATTCTTCATGCCTGTTTGCAATTCTTTCCCACCTAAACGACCACTGATTTACTTCCTATCGATACAGATTCATTTTGTGCTTTTTGCAATTTCCTATAACTGGAGGCCTATACTAAGTAGTCTCTGGCCTCTGGTTTTGTGCCTGGCTTCGGATACGCAGAAAATCTGGCATCCTCTGGTCTAGCTCTCCAATTCTCTGACTGCAGGATGCAACCTAAGTCACTTGGAGGCAAAACCTCTGCACCATCCTGATTTCAGTAGGGACCCAGATCTGTCCCCGCCCCTCCATCAAAGTCTACACAGGTTTACTGATGCAATTGAGCTTATCCTTCTGGCTTCTGAAGGCCAGCGCTATGGGCTGCTGTGAGCTATGCCCCTTCTGTAGGAGAAAATAGCATCACACTTCCTACCCCCACCCTTAGAGAGGTGCCCTTAGAGAGAGGGAGGTGCTCTCCTTTTGTTAAATGGAGACACTGCTTACAAGAAAACAGAATATCTGAGCTGTGGTCCTAAAAGCCAGCAGGGAAGAGTAACTGGACCCCAACCCCAAGAGCAGCACGTGGGACACCCCAGGGCTCTTGGGTCCTCCACCACTTAACTTTTCTGAGCCTAGCTCGGTGTACTCACTGGTGAAATGAGGAGCCTGAGAAGATGGTCATTAGGCTCCTCTTCCCCTGCCTAGCACACGATCTTCTGCCTGTTCTAAATGCCTGCTCACCCTTGGCTGCTTTACTTCCCTGGTTTTCTACAGATATGAAATGGAAAATGAAAATTGAAAATTGAAAAGAAAAATGATGGCAAAAAGGCTGTACATGTAATGACTACAGTGCAAATCAATAAATTGGCAGAATTGAATCCCGTGGACACATTGAAATAAGATTAGGGAAATGAGGGCAATTGCTGTGTGTAGTGAATCAGACATGACGCTGCATTGCTCAGACTTTCCTGGGAAAATGACACCCACTCTTGTGCCCTCCTGTTTTTGCCTCCAGCTGTCTCGTTAGTGCCTGGGCCTGGGTCTCAGAGGGCATGAAATCTGCAGCGGACCTGCATCAGTGAGTGTCCCCCTCCCAGCTCCCCCACCTCCCTACCCCACCCCCACCCCCAGGGCTTACCCCAACCCCAGGGGGAGGCATAAATATTTAAATATTTAAAGTGGGCGTGCTACAAATACTCTGCTTCAAACTTGCCCTGAATAGACAGGCTGGAACACACGGTTTTATTTACCCAGAAAATAATTTGGAAAGTAGATATAAATCCTAATACTATGCTTGTGTGTCTTTTATGTTCTCTTTCCAGAAAACTTGGCAAAGCAATTGAGTTGGAAGCAATTAAACCAACTCATCAAGTCCTGAGTGTACATGAAAAGAAGAGAAAATCAGTGAGTCAAATCTATCTTAAAGCAAGATTTCTGTCTTTGACCCAAGGAATGAAAGGTGATCAAAAGTGATGCTAGTTTTCAGGGATTTGTCATAAAAAGAAATATGAGCTCAAGATTTATGTACAAAGATATTTGTTAAAGCATTGTTTATAATAGTGAAAAACTAGAAACCTCTTCATTATTCAAAAATAAATCATGATAAATCCAAACAATGGAATATTATGCAACCATTAAAATCTTATTACAGAAGAATTTATTGACATGGAAATTTTTTCACTACATATAGTGTTAAATAAAAATGATCTCAATTTTGTAAAGTAAATATATGTATATACGAATAGAAAAAAGTCTGAAGGAACCTCCTGAGAATGTTAATAAGAATTATTTCTAGGGGTGCCTGGGTGGTTCAGTCGTTAAGCACCTGCCTTCGGCTCAGGTCATGATCCCAGGGTCCTGGGATTGAGCCCCACATCAGGCTCCCTGCTCAGCGAGAAACCTGCTTCTCCCTCCCCCACTCCCCCTGCTTGTGTTCCCTCTCTCCTCTCTCGCTGTGTCTCTCTCTGTCAAATAAATAAATAAAATCTTTAAAAAAAAAAAGAATTATTTCTAGTCAGTGGAATTCAAGGTTATTTTTATCTCATCTTTTGGTACTTTTTGTATTTCCATTGTTTTTCAATGAATAGATATTCCTTCTGTAAACAGAAGAATTATAAACACAATTTTTAAAAAGACATGTTTTTTGGTGCTTAACAGTTTGGGATTAGGTAAAGGCAATAATAAGGTATAGTCCCAAATAGTCTTAAAATTGGAAAAAGGGAAAAACAAAACTGAACAATTCTTTCAGGAACACCTGGTCCTCTTGTCTAGCATATTCTCTGGTCTTCCTGTGTCCCTTTCCTTCCAGAACAATTTCATCTGTGCTTCTTTTTCTTTTTCTTTGTGTGTCATACAGTCGTTAAGCACTTTAAAATCTATTTTCAGGTGACATAAAGAGGTGTTTAATAAACGCTGCTCAACTCTGATAGGGGTGAGGTCATGGTCCCAGTTGGTTCAAGGCCAGGTGCAGGTTAGAAGTTCAGAAGCAGTCATCAGTGGCCCTTGTGGAGGGAAGGGGCAGTGGCTAGGGGCGGTTTCAAGTGACCACAGCCAGATAAAGGAGGTCTTAAAGGTAGTAAGTTAGGAAGATGAGGGATCTATATAAACCATGATGGAAGAGAAATGATACAAAAACATTTTTATTCAAATTCATTAAACTGAGTCAGGAAATGGAATTGATGTTTGTGTGGACATATGTGTATTTTTACCAGAATGGATGTTCTACTGAGGGCTGGGGTAATGGGGGAAATTTATGCAGTAATTATTACTAAGCAATATAATCTTCCACCTGTGCAAACCAACTTAATCAAAACTGAACACCAGTCTATATTTCATTAGTTCCAAAATATTTTTTATACCTCATAATAATATGATAATCACTAGCATTTCCTGAGTATTTACCATAAATTAGGCACAGTGACATGATCATTATCATAGTGCTTTGGATAATTAACAGCATGATCCCTCAAACTGCTGGTCCAGTTTTAAAGCCTTTATTTCAGCATTGCCCCTCCGCGCTGCACCCCCACCACCCCGGCCCACTCTCTCACAGAAGATAAAAGATGAGGACTTTTTTAGGGCGCCTGGCTGGCTCAGTCGGTAGAGCATGCGACTCTTGATCTCACGGTCATGAGTTCAAGCCCCACACTGGGTGTGGAGCCTACTTAAAAAAAAAAAAGAGAGATGAAAATTATTTTTAAAGTGAACTTGTTCCACATTTCACATAGAGTCAAAAGTGACATAGTGCACAAAACTATTTTCATTGTATTTGTTACAATAAATCGTATATTCCAAATTCAATCAGCTGGACAAAATAAAAGGGCAGCGTTGCTAGATCTCAATGTGGCCGAGTGATAGCTGATCTGTCTATGGTCCAGGAAAAAAAGTTTTGCCCTCACTTAAGGCTGATCTCCTTGGGGGGTTGTCTAGATGCATTTTTATCATTATTTTACTGTACCTTTGGCTGTTTAAAAGTAGGAGAAAAGTTAATTATGATAAAGAATTCAATCTCTTTGAAATTGTAACAGTATTCATTCACTTCAGGGGCAATGAGACACTTAGTAAAATTAGCACTGCCAGGACTCTCAGGCTTTGTCATGGTGCTAAAGATTAGGCAGCAGGGAATGGTGCTGAGGAAGTGCTGGGACCAAAAGGGACACCAAACTATGCAAGAGCCCCTCCACGCAGGTCACACACACTGATGTTCTTGTTACAAGTTCTTGTATAGTTACATAGTTTACACAAAAATAGTTATTTTACCAAATGCATTCAAGCTAACGTCTGTCAAGAGGTTTTGACATGGGGAAAAGATAGTTTGGCTACTTTTCTCAGCATATCTATGTCCACTGTAGCATTTTGAAATTCCTATGGATTGTGATAGTGACTGCCAGAATTCATAAGCCAGCACCATGACTCAACAGAAAGACAGAAAAAAAAAATCCTGTCTCTTTTTTTCTGTTCGTAGCTTGATAACGAAGTTGAAAAGGCAGCAAATCTTGTCATTGGCAACTGGAATCAACAAATCAAGGCAAGTATACATATGAATGTCATTTATGTAAACTCAGTTTTTCGGTCTGAGCCTTTTTGCTTTTGCACGAATGTGATCCTGTGTTTTAGTGTTAGTATATCTAAGCGCTAACTGAAGAGAAAAATGTTTCCTCCCTGAATTATTGTATAGATCTATCTTTCAACTAAACCACTAGAAGAGCAGGGCTCGGAATATGGTTATTATTTATAGCTAACAGCCATAGCATTTATTGTGTGGCAAATGCTATGTATTTATATATTCAATCATTGCAACAACACCCCCCCCCCAAAAAAAAAGCAAACCAATATGGTATGTCCCATTTGACAGATGGGTGGGGGAAACTGAGACACAGAGAGGTAAATAATTTGCCTAAGGCTGGTTGTGTTGAACCAAGACTGTTATAAGTCATTGCTCTTACCCATTCCACTACACTGACTGCCTCTCTGTGTAATCTGTAGCTTAGGGCAAGTGACAAATACTGTCTGAGTTTTGGATTTATCATTTGTAGAAGGGCATTCGTGATCTCTGTCTCACTAGTGAGAGGAGTGCCGTGCGGGGCGAGGAGCCATGTGTAAAGGGGAAGACATATACTGAGTCCACAAATACGTGTGGTCCACTTCCTGTACTCCACTCTGTACAAGGACATGGTTCCTATTTGCGAGTAATTTAAAATGTAGTTGGCCAGCTAACATATGTGCAGGAAACAGTAAATGAATTCCAAGGAGAGGAATTATGATCTGGTGTGAGAATTTAGAGTATATCATTATAGGTTCTTACGCAGAGAGAATAACAGATGGAACCCATATATATGTAGAGAAGATAATTCTAGAACAATCCAGCTTAGGGGGAATTCAACTTGAAAGAACTACAAACCAGTGGAGAGGGAATCTGTGAAGAAAACCCAGTGATCCCCTTTGAGAGAACTTGTGCTCCAAAAGCTGAACTTCCTTTTCCTCTCCACAGTATCAGTACCCAAAGAGAACTTTTCCCAGGAGACAGCGGCTAGTGGCAAATAACCAGAGAGATCCCTCAAAAATAGGCAGCCCCAACTCAGTCCTCATTGTTGCCTTTGAAGCTCCTGCTG
The DNA here is from genome assembly GCF_004348235.1 of Phoca vitulina. Lineage (NCBI taxonomy): Eukaryota > Metazoa > Chordata > Mammalia > Carnivora > Phocidae > Phoca > Phoca vitulina. Next base: position 62,275,952 of record NW_022589704.1, on the reverse strand, counting down.
AAATCAAGGACTCCATAAGACCAAAGGCATTAATAAGAAATGTTTGAGATAAATGAATTTCTATACCTGCAATAGTAGTACTGGTAAAAGAATGCTCATGAGAATCATTTTTATCATAAATGTTTAAAAGTCTCATAATCAGTGTCCAGTCATTTGTTTTAGTTTTGTTCTTGATTTTATGAGCTGTCTTAAACAGAATTTGTTTGTTTGTTTTTTTTAAGTTGGTTCCACATCCAGTGTGGAGCCCAACGTGGGGCTTGAACTCACAACTCTGAGATCAAGACCTGAGCTGAGATCAAGAATCAGATGCTTAAATGACTGAGCCACACAGACACCCCAAACGGAATTTGTTTTTTATAATCCATTCTCTAAATATTCAGCCTTCACAGGAAATTCAATATAACGGACGAAAAGAGAGAAACCGTGCTAGGCATGTATAATTGCTTTCCAGAACAAAAAAAGCATCTTTTATTCTTTCCCAGTTTCCACCAAGTAGTTTTTCTAAATAAAATGATTTTCTTTTTTTATGAAGAGTGACATAGAAATTGGAGAACATAAAATTCTTGAGCTCTAATAATTTTCTCCCCAGTTACAATTGAAGTTTTCAGCATGTCAGTAATGAAGTTCGGTCTATTTGGGAGACAGAAATGGAAGCCTTTTAAAGGACCCAAAGTTCTTCCCTCATGCTCTCATTTCTCCATGGGCTTGTGACTGACTAGAGGCAGAGAAAGAGGGTCAGTGAGCTTCCTGTTCCTTGAATTCCCTTTTGCAGAGGCTTCATAGGTTGAGAGACATTCGGAAGGCTTTGCCTCTGATTCCTAAAGAGAGAGGGAACTGAACTTTTCCCTTCATTACCCGGTTTTGCAGTCCTTATGACATTGAGGTGCAAAACTAAACAGTCTGTCAATCAATCCAGTTCCTGAACAGGCTGGATCCAACTCAAACCAAGTTCTGTTTTCTCATTTTATGGAATGGAACATCATCTGGAACATCATCTTCTGCCAAGTTGAAACCGGGTAGAATAGGAAATGATCACCTGGGTCATAACCCACTTTGAGGTTTGAGGCATCAACAGAGTAGGAGGATTTGAATGTACTTCTTCCTTCCCAACCCCCCGCTCCTCACCGCCAGTACAGGCCATTTCACAAGATGCCAGGCAAATGCCCACCTCTGAAGCCTTTGCATCAGGTGCAAAATTGCCCCTTTGCTGTAAGTTTTAAGAGAGCATCTTAAAATGACCTCAGTTGTGGCCCAGGTTGATTTAAAAGAATGATGCAGGCGGTCTTCCATGTCTGCTGTGATGATTTTGTGGTAAAACCATTCCTGTCATGTTGCTAGCTAGAACAATGTTTTGGAGGCTTGCGGGCCTTTGTGATTTGGAAAAATGTATAACCCTCTTGAATGTACTCAATATAATGAAAAAATATACAGTGGTTTCAGGGCAAAATGTTAGCCACTGTGATATTCCAGGCAGATTTTGTGGTGAGGGCAGAAATGAAGAACTAAAATTGCACAATCATTTAAGCTAGCACATGAACATAACTTGTTCCAGAACGGAAGAATTTTTCTCTTGATATCTGATTCTCATCCATTTTTGCTTTTTTGTATGTTTTTGACTCTAGGCCAAGAAGAAATTAATGATTAGTACCAAGAAGCATGAGGCACTTTCCCATCTTGTAGAAAGCTCCAGGCAAACTGTGACTAAGAAGGAGAAGCAGAAGGTAACCTGTCATGGCCGGCTACATGCATGTGGCTTGGAGAAGGATGGATTTCCTACTCTGAGCTATGAACACAAGAGAACTGGCTGACTCCCTGCTCTGTGTGGGGGTCTCTGCAGAGCTGTCATGTGGCAGAGCATGAGAGGGATTCTAAATCATTCCTGGTCCACATATTTTTTTTTTTTTTTTATTTGACAGAGAGAGAGATAGCGAGAGCAGGAACACAAGCAGGGGGAGTGGGAGAGGGAGAAGCAGGCTTCCTGCTGAGCAGGAAGCCCGATGTGGGACTCGATCCCAGGACCCTGGGATCATGACCTGAGCCGAAGGCAGATGCTTAACGACTGAGCCACCCAGGCGCCCGGTCCACATATATTTCTAAAAGGTATTATTGACAGATGAAACATTAGACCAAGGGTGTCCAAATTTTTCCATAGGGACCCTATTACATATCTCTCAGCACAAGTAAGTAAAAAATATATGTACATATATAATGAATTATATCATGTACTTTACCAATACTGTATACCATATGTAGCACTTTATATATTATACTAATATGCTATGAACATTATAAAACATAAAAAAGTGTTTGAGGGATGAGATAGAGACGAAATAATATTTTAAATGATTAGCTAACCACGATGCCTTCATGTGATCACTGAGTGACATTTCTAGGCAAAATTTACACTTGAGCAAGGTTCAGCCTTAACCGTAGTAAATGTGAATTCATATTTCTAATAGTCCTCTTGATAATTTTAAACTTTCTGGTTAACTTCTTTTCAGATTTCACCAGATCATCCCAGTTTTTGCCTTTCCTGTGGGTGATGATGTACTTATAACCAGGAGCAGGAGAAGGCATCAGCTCTGACATTTTCTTGTGGCTTTCTTGTGCTTACATTGGCAGTACTAATGTCAATCTACATCTCAGCAGAAATCTTTTTGAGACAAACAAAATTTGTTAATTTTGTGTGTGTAACCTAATTAAAGCTAGAAGAAATATCTGTAAATCCCCGTGCCCCAGACACATGCGAATGGCCACGTGTCCCAGGACACTGAAAGTGAAGACATTTGTGAGGGCCCATGTCAGCTTCTTAGGTTCTAAAATCCCCGCTCTCCCTCCAGAGCACATAACTGTCCATGGGTGGGCACCAGTGTCGACTCATATGTTAAATAAGAGTAAGCTTGCTAAACGTGTCTAGGCAAAAAGGAACACAAATAATGTTGGAGATATGATAGATTATCTCACACATCTCGTGTGGTATGTGCTCCAAATTGGAAAACTCTGAAATAATCAGTATCTTCCCCGAAAGATGAAGTCCCCCTAAGGAAATGCAGGCCACACCCCCACAACCCAAAACATTCTTAAAAGAAAAAGAAAATCGTCATTGCAAGTAAAGCTGTCATTTCATCTGAAGAAACTATGAGTCGAATAACTTAAATTCATTGTTAGCAAGATTTGACAACGTTCTTATTTCTTCACCTGTCAATTTTCCCAGTTTGAAATGATCATAACAAGTATTGAATGATGAAGCAGCAAAACCACAGTGTGCTACAATGCTGAGCCCCGGCGCCAGGCACAGGCTTTGGGAGCCCTCATTAAAAGCTATTCTTTATTGATGTCAAGCAATAACAAAGAGAAAAGCATCAGGCGGCTAAATGGTGGATTTCCTCTTCCTTCCCTCATTAGCATCTTCCCTGGGAGGTCGAAGCCCATGGTCTTCTTCTGCCCTCCTCCGACTGATTCTGTAACCACAGAACATTGGCTGTCATTATATCAAAATCCCTATCATCTTCATTGCTTTACCTGGTAGCTTTCTTCTTCTTCTTCTTCTTCCTTTTTTTAGTCCTAAGGCTAACCACCTAAGGCAGCATTCCTTTTTTGCGTCTCACAGAGAAGTGCCCATCATCTCCAACCTGAACAGAGCGAGCTCTGCCCTGCTCAGCAGATCTTTCTGTTTTCCCGCTCAGCAGTCCTTGTTCTCAGCAGAAGCTGATCTAATCTCCATTCTTCTCACACCTCCATCCTCACCACCCACTCTCAGCAGACTATCTTGGCTCCTTCCTCACAGTAAATAGAAGTTGGCTCGGCCACCTGCCTACCAAAGTCATATGTGCAAAGAATGGGACAGGCTAATCTTCATTGTGTGCTTGGAGTCCCAGCCCATCCTGCCTCTCAGAGATCCTTCTCTTGATTATTTCCCTTTCGCCTGTATCTTGGACATACCCCTCTCTAATAGTTGCTTCTCATCAGTCAACATGTCCCTCCCCACCCCATCTTGTGAGAATAGGAAGAGTCAGGGAGACACCTCTCCATGGCCCTATTTCTGTTCCTCTCCAGATTTTATCATCTCTCCTTCTTGTACAGTAAGATTTATTGAAAGGGTTTTCTGTGCTCTGTCTCCATTTCCTCACCTCCTGTTCCCTCCTCGATCCACACCAATCAAGCTTTCCCCACCATTCTACGAAGAGTGTTCTTGCTTGGAAAACATGTCATCCTTCTTGCTAAAGCCAGTGCGCACTTTCCAGTTCTTATCTTACTTAACTTCTTGGAAGCATTAAGCATTGTTGACATCCTCCTTCTAGAAAATTCTCTTCTTTTAACTTCAGCAACACCTTACTCTTTTGGTTTTTCTTTCTGGCAATTTTTTCTTAAACTCTTTTATGGACTTCTCCTTTTTGCCTGACCTTTATATATCGCTTTTCCTGATGATTTCTCTCCTGGGATTCATTCTGTTTTATGCAGCATTGTATTTCCAGTGTCCAACACATTATTCTCAAAATCAGGGACTCACTATATAACCAGTACTCAATAAATATACTCTCAAGGCTTCCACCACCATATCCAGGCTGATAATACCCCAATTTATGTCTCCAGCCCCACCAGTCTCTGAGCTGCCTCCTAGCACCTCAAACTCAACATCCAAGATTGGAACCATCACTTCCCTCTACCAAAAATATTCTTTTATTCCTGTGTTTTCTAGATCTTTGAATATTACCATGTAACATATCCTCATGGTTCTACCTCCTAAACAAAATACTTCCTGAATTTTGCTACTTGTGTCTCCACCCCCCACCCCCCACCCCCCACCCCACTCTATCACAGGCCGCCATCACCATTGCTTGCAGCTCTCTGGCAGACTGGTCTCCTGGCTTTCAATGTTGTCTTCTTCTATCTCCTCCTTATCTACAAGCCCACCTGACTTTTCTGAAACTTGAATGTGAGCATATCATTCTCCTTTTAAAGGCCGTCAGAGGCTTCCTGGTGACCTCAAATAAAGTCTAAACTCCTTTATGTGGCCCTAAAGACCCTCCCTGACTTGACCCTTGCCTAACTTTTCAGTATTATTGCTCTTCTCTCTCAAACTGTGTGCTCCAACCTCTCCAAAAATTTTGTCGGTATCCTGTTATGCCATTTCACCTCACTAATTATTACTCCCATTTTAGCTTTATTCACACAGGGTCGTTTCTGTGAGTACCCATTGTATGCCCAGGCTTAGCTTACGTGTCATTTTAATTCCAAGTTTGGTTTAGGTGTCCCTCTTGGTGCCCCAGTGATACCTAATATTTGTATCATTCTGGGATCTATCACACAGAATAGTGATGGCCCCGTGGGTCTCTGACTAGAGGGGGAGACTATCTAGTTTACTTTTCTAGTTCCAGAGCCTAGTACATGGCGCACTGTGGCACTCAATAGATGTTTGATGAATAAATGAATGATATGTTTGTTCCAAGAGAAAGAAAAGAAAAAGCATTCAATATTTGACAAATTTTATAAAGTTTTCTGAGAATTTCCTTAAATAAGAATATAAAAGTCAACCGTTCTTCTTTTATATCTATTTGGGGTTATTTGTTGTAAATTTGCTAAACAGAAACTTCTAGTCAATATAGCTCTGTAGTGTAGGCTGATGTGAGCAGTCATCTCAAAAGTGACTGCATTCTCGTTGCTGGGGGTGTGAGCATCTCAATAAGAATCTAAGGATGATGATTTAGCAAAGTATAGCCATGGCACACTTTCAGCTTTTTCACTATATTGTTATCAGGTTGAAATTCACGAGCTCATGTTTCCACAGATAAATGCGTTTCATTACACTTGATACACAAAACCAAATGTGTCCTGTGTAAGTCATACATCAGAGCCAAGGGACAATTGAATGGCTAGCATATCAATTGAAATAATAAATGAGTGGTGTTAATATTCACCATTTTGGATGAATGTTCTTCATTACTAAAACATTAGTCAAAATGTCCTTAAGCATAAAGAAGGTCATTTTTAAAAGCCTTTGTCTCTGTCCTTGAAACTCCTAAACTGCTTACGTCAGAGGGATCTTTGGTCTTCCTTGAACTGTGCTTTGAGGACCATTTGCATCAGAATCACCCTGAGAGGTAGTGAAATTCAGATTTCCCAACCCCATTATAGAACTACTGGATTGGTATTGCTACCTGTGGGACCCTGAAAATCTGCAATTTTATAAGCACCCAGGTCCTTCCTAAACATATTCAAGTTTGAGAACAATTCATGTAATACAACTTCCTTTGTCCCCAAAGATGTGAAATTACTTGTCTGAGCATTTTGAGAATGAATTTCAGCTACCCTGGTGCAGAGAGTTTTGTTATCACTCTGATTTTCCAGAAGGCTTCACAATCAGAATGGCCACTTTTGGTGGCTGGCAAGTGGGGGCTCCTTGTGAAGGAACAGATCACTGGGGAGCAGGATGAGTGGGAGGCACCTGGCTAGCAGTCCCCAACTTGTAGTCAACATTGGCCTGTGCCTCGAGCTTTTCACCAGTGAGCCAGTTCTAAACTTACGTGCCTGCACAATCTTCACCTGTCCTTGCCAAGAAATGCTGGGACACGGAGCATTAGTAGATTACAGTCTGGAGCTGGAGGTTCCTAATCTGCGCTTGCTTCCCCTCACCTGTCATTTGGACTCTTCCTTGATTGGATGAACATGGGCACATCACGTCACACTTAAGGACCTCAATTTCCTCATGTGAACAATTGAAGGAATCACACCGACAGACCAGTAGGTTTCCTTTCAGCTCTGGTATGCCTTTTCTCTGAGAAAGATCTTTGGTTTTGTCATCTAGAGCTACTGCGGCTGACTTCCACTGGGAGATGGGAACTGTATGGTTGGGTTGTATGTATCCTTTACCTGGGATCACCAAGGGCTTTGATAAATGTGTTAAGGAATATATGACACTGATGTTTTCCTTTAGCTCCTCAGTAAACTGAAAAAATCGACGGAGAAGTTGGCAAAAGAAGATGAAAATTACTACCAAAAAAACCTGGCTGGCTGTGCTACCAGACTCAAGTGGGAAAACACACTGGAAAATTGCTACCAGGTGAGTCCTGGGCTCGCATTTTTCTCTTCTTCCAGGGAGCTTGGTGAGGCCTTGAAAAGGAAGGTCAGATCTGTAATTACATGACCTGATGAGCTCTGTCCTTGGCAATGACCCTCACTCCTGTGATTTTAGACAAACCACCTGACTTCCAATCGTTTCCATTTCTCCATGGATCCAATAACCAGTGCATATTTACTGAGGAGCTGTGGCCAGATTCTAATTCTCAACAGCCACGATAGCACGCAGCTAACTTCAAAGAGTGCTGTCGAAGTGAAGTGTAATTAAGGCTTGAGTATTTGGCACTCAGAAAGGAGTTTTAGGCCCGAGAGCTGATTTGTACAGTAATCGCTTATGGAGTTCCTTTGTCTGTGGGGCTTTGTGTTGGGCCCTGGAGCAATGATTAAAGAGGACCACCTCAACCTGGGAGGTGTAAGCTCAGCAGCAAAGAAGATGTATAAGGAAAGAATTGTGGCAAATCATCCGATAAAACTTAAAAAGTATGAACAAGCAGATCACAAAAGGGAAAATCAAAATCACCAATAAACATATGAAGAGACGCTCACTCACCTGGCAAAGATTAAAAAGTGGCGATATCACGTTTTGCTAAACAAGAATTGCTGGGAAACAAGAATTCTTATACCTCTCTAGTGAGAATAACTCGATTGTATCTAGTAAAACTGAAATGCGCATGTATTTACAACCTGGCAGGTCCCCTCTTAGGCGTCTATCTGGTATACACCTGTATACTAAGGGTGATGTATAACAATGTTTATTGCAGAATTGTTTATAACTGCAGGATGGGAAAAAATTGTACACAATCCTCATACCTATCAATAGAGGAATTACTCTTAAAATGTACTCTAATTTAGAAAGTAGACTGATATCTAGCAATAAATATTAATTAAAACTATATTTAAACACAAATTAGGGCCACCTGAGTGGCTCAGTCTCTGCTCAGCAGGGAGCCTGCTTCTCCCACTCCCTCTGCCCCTCCCCTCCACTCGTGCTTTCTCTCTGGCTCTCTCTCTCTCAAATAAATAAATAAAATCTTAAAAAAAAAAACACACACACACACACACACAAATTAACCTCAAAAACATGATGTCGAAGAAAAGAAACCTGCTATTTATACACTTTATGTAAATTAAAGCATTAAAAAACTCACACCCCAAACTACAGTGAGTTTTTATGTGTGTGTTTGTAAACTCATACATATAGATTGAATCTATGTTGTAGGAGGAAAAAGGTGGGAATTCAACAGAGCTGCACAGCCACACGGCTTGTGCACAGGCTGGCAGAGGACAAAACAAACCGGGGCCCAAAAGTTACTCCAACTACTATCTATCTGAATAGCGTAGCCCTCTATTTTTTAAGTCAACATAAATCTGACCAACTTAAATAATGTTCAACTCTAGGTGCTAAGAACATGAATGTTTTGGTTTCTTTTTTCCCCACATTTTAAGTTAAAAAAAATGCTTAAAGGAAGGTACAATTGCAAAAAGAGGCAATCAAGATGCAATTTGATAAGCACAGTAATGTGTGAATGATACAGGTGCTGCTTAGGGACAGGCTCGGTGCTGAGTACACTCGCTACATTATATTTTGTGTTCATCACAACATCATGAAGAGGTCATCATTTTATTCCCAATTTATAGTGAGAGAGTGGAGACGTGCAGGTACTTGCCCAAGACGGCAACGGGATTCAACCTAGCAGTCTATGCCACGGACTTGACCTCAGCTCTCTGCTTCTGCGCTAACAGGAGCTGGACAAGCAGAAATCGAAGGGCCGCAGTTAATCTCTTGCTGTTCCCCTTTCAAGACAGGATAGAGGCAGAGGTGGGGAAGAACAGGGAAATTAAAGGAGAGATGAAAACTAGGCCAAAGAGAGGAAGAAATGAGGATAAACCTTTTTTTAATTTATGCCAGCAAACGTAGGGTCTTGGTACCCTCCTTGCTTCTGCTGGTTTTAGATGAAGAGGACGAGAAAGGGCCAAGGATTTAATTTCCAACTTGGTCCATCTGAAACCTGGCTCTCCAACCTGGCCTTTGGTCTTGCCTCACCCCCTGGGACTCCTCAGTGAGGCTGTGGCTTTTCCACAGAGGCTGGCTTCCTGGGAAGCCCTGTTAGATTATGAGAGAGAAATTGCTGTTCCCATTCCATCCTCCAGACACCCTTCAAAGGCCATGAGAAAAATACTTAACCTCCATGTCTGCATCCTTCTCACTTCTCTACATCACAGCAATGGGGGATAAGTATGGTTCCTACTCGTATGGCTGCCACCATGTCTGGGGTAGCTGACATCCAGCTGCCTTCAAAATGCCTTAGGTATCGCTATTACCAACTCCTTTCTCAGAGGCTCTTACTAGGTCTCTCTTTCCTTCTTCTCAGTTTTCTTTTTTCCTGTTAGGGTTCTCCTATACCTTTCCTCCGGACCCACTCCCCTCTCAGCAGCCCCAACTTTTATATTAAAACATCATGGAAATTACCTTTTTTTGTTTATAAAGTCTCCCTGATGGTGACAAGATATACATTTATCTCTATTTGAAATGATGTCTTTGCAGACAAATAAAAGCACAGACTCTTAACTATAGAGAACAAACTGGTGGTTGCCTGAAGGGAGGTGAGTGGGGGGGGCATGGGTGAAATAGACAAAGGGGATTAAGAGGACACTGGTCATGATGTGCACTGAGTAATATATAGAATCATTGAATCATAATATTGTATACTTGATACTAGTATAACACTGTATGTTAATTATACTTGAAGTTTCTAAAAAAATCTATTTCAACTCAGCTTTAAAAATATTTAAAACCCTAAGTTTTTTTATTAGAATCCAAGTCACATGGGGAATCTACTCAAAATCCAAATCTCCATAAGGAAAAGAAAGATTTCCTTTCACCCTTCTTGTATCCTGGTTTATTGTTACCACCATGCCAGAGGCCACCAATATTGTGCCACCTCTCCCTTTCAGTTCTCACACATCCTCTTACCTCAGCTCCCTTAGAGCTACCTTCTGCCTCCCAAGTGCATGCCCGGCCCTGCAGACCCAGTTGAGACTGCTTCTGCCGAGTCATCCTTGCCTGGCCCTAACCAAGAACGATTCCTTTACTTCATATTCCCTTGGCTTGTATACACTGGGTCTGCACCACCAAGTCGCTGACTCACATCTTATACTGTGTGTTCTAGATCATCTATTATATACAAACTCAGAAGTAGAATGTTATATTCATGAAGACACATAACAGAAGAGGGCTGAACTGAATTAAAGGGGAATTTTGTTATAAGTGTGCAAGGTGGAAATGTGAGGAGGGTTGTTCAGTTTCCTTTTTCCCTCCGTTCTCCCAGGACCATTCTTCTGTAGAAATGGGGTATAAGAATTCATTGAAATGTCCTATAATGTATCCTCTTACCCCTTCTTCCTCTCCAAATTGGATTTATAAATTCTTTCAGAGAACATTCGTTGAACTGCATTCAAGGCAGTTTCCTAGATACTAAGAAACGTCAAGTTTCAAGTGAGGCTATGAAGTAATAAAACCAATTCCACAAACCACATGTTAATTAGTCTTACTATTCATAATCATACCATGCTCAAGTCACCTTTCCTACCTTCCAAGAACAAACAATTCAGTTGGCAGAAATAATCTATAATATATTTTGAAAAACAATAGCCATGCTACTAAGAATTACCAAGAGCCAAATGTTTGGTTCCAACAGTAAGTACTCAAGGAATTATTTTAGAGAGGCATTTGCAATAAATGTCAAGAGCGTTAAAAATGTTCACCTTCTCAACAGTGTTCTTCATCTGAACCACAGAACACAGAAAATAATCTGAGTGATTGTTCTCACAGTACCCCCAAGGTGGGTAGTGACTGTACCTCTTTAGATGCAGGCAGGGAGAGGGTGACTTATAGGGCCTACAACGGCTGCCTCAGGACAGAAGGGCTTGGCTCTTTCCCAGAGCCCGCGGTGAAAAACATAATTTTCCTTCTATAAATCCATCTTGAGGAAATAGCTGAAAAACAAAGCAATTTCTGTTCAAAATACATAAAAAGCAAAAGGAAGGAAACAATTCAAATGGCTAACCTTAAGGGGATGAGTAAATGAATCAAATGCACTGTATGCAATCTCACACAGTGGACTGTATTAAATGGTGTTTCTGGAGACGAACATGAGAAACCACTCTTGTATAACATTACGTGAAAAAACAGGATACAAATTTGAATAATTTGCTAGGTAACTAGAAAAATAAAATCGTACAGACACGCATACCTAGGACTGAAATACATCAGAATGCTAATGGGTTAGCTCTGGGTGGAAGGATCATAAATAATTTTAAAATTAGATTTTTTTGTGGCCCTTTATAGTCCCAGGACAATGTCTCCAAGCAGCTAGCATGCTTGTTAAAATTCCGATTCCTGAGCACCTCCCTAAATGGGATGAATCAGAACCTCTGAATGATCTTAGGAAGGTGTCTAGGTGATTGCTAAGCATGCTAAAATTTGAGAGTTCTTGCTCTAGAAAGAACATATTTCTTTGATCAGTTTTATTTAAGCAATTTAGATGAAAATGAAGTCCTTCCAAACTCCTTGAGTGGTACAGACCAGAAGACCAGGACAACGGGACTGAAAACAATGAAGAGTGTGATTTACCATGGTGCCTGGGCCCCAACCAGGCTCCAGATCTGCTGTTCCTGCTTAACTCTGACCACGCTCTCATATGTGTGCTATCATAAAGACACAGGAGGACAGTTTTAGGTCCTCCAGAGTATTTTGCTTCTCTACTGTCTATTTTATTCAAAAGAACAAGATAATAGAAAGCAATAATTCACTAAATGAGATCTGGATTTCCCCTTTGCACAGTGGAATTTATCTCTGCCTCTTTTCATGAGCAAACATAGATCATTTTAATGATTTCCCTGAAATGTAATTAAAATCTCTTAACCATTACCATCTCCACCAAGAGATACTGGTGATTCTAGTCTCAGATTGATGCTGATGGCTCAGCTCGTGTCAAAATAAGGAAACAGCTGCTTACTAGGATACAATGTGTTCCTAAAACCTGGCCTAAAATTTCATAATTTCAAAGCTGATCGGACTTTGGGGTCCTGCTCTTGTCAAATAGTCTGAATGCATTTCCAAGATATGGACATGGGTTTTACTGGGCTTCACACTCCTTCTCTAGAACTCACAGACGCTGGGACCCCTGGGTGGCTCAGTCGGTTAAGCGTCTGCCTTTGGCTCAGATCATGATCCCAGGGTCCTGGGATCGAGTCCCACATCGGGCTCCCTGCTCAGTGGGGAGCCTGCTGCTCCCCCTGCTTGTGCTCTCTCTCTCTCTCTCTCTCTCTGACAAACAAATAAAATCTTAAAAAAAGAGAAAAAAAGGAACTCACAGATGCTTTTCAAATGATCTCTTTTCTCCCCTTTCTTTGTGAAGGTCAGGTAACCAATAACATCAGCCTATATGCCTTTTGGGCCAAAACAGTCTGGGAAAATTATGTGAGTTAAACCAGTCCTAAATGAGGATAAACAGGACATTCACCAGATCACAATCCTGTCCTGGGCATCGGCCCCACTGCAGCCTGGAAATGAGATCATCAGAAGGCACTAACCTGACCGTTCCTGCAGGCTTTCTTGGGGTGCGTCAGAGCCTGGCTGGGTGCCTTTAGTTTTGCACAACAACTGGCTCATTTTCTGTCATTTTCCATCCTTTTCAGAGCATCCTGGAACTGGAGAAGGAAAGAATTAAACTTTTATACAATAACTTGAACCAATACACCCAACATATTTCTGTTTTTGGCCAAACTCTGACCACAGTGAGTAGTAAAGATTTCTCTATTTCTGATGCGCATGGTAAGAACTGGCAGGAAACATTCTTCAGCAACCCTGTTCTGCTTTCTTGGCATTGCAGTGCCACACGCAGATTCACTGTGCCATCAGCAAGATAGATGTGGAAAAAGATACCCAGGCTGTCATGGAAGAAACTGCAGTTTCATCCACAGAAAATAAATCCGAGTTCCTATTAACCGATTACTTTGTAAGTATGGAATGGAAGGAAGTCCCATTGATGGGGAACCCCATTCACAGGCTAAGGGATGCATTTGGAAAAACATTGAGAGCAATCGTAAAGGAAATATCTTGTTTTATGAATGAAAATATTGATTTTTTTCATAGTCTGTATAAATAAAAGAAAAGGATGTGGTTTATAAACTGGGCAATAGAAATAAGTCTTTGGTGTCCTCTGGAAGGGAAGAAAGTCAAACGGGATTCTAGACTGAGTCTTTATGCTCAGTCTTCTAGAGTAATCCCAGGCAGACGTGTTTCAGGACCTGTAAATAATCACTGTATATCATATCGGTTGTCTATTGCTGCATAACAATTACCCCCAAACTTAGCAGGTTAAAACAAGCATTTATCATCTCACAGTTTCTGTGGGCCAGGAGTCCAGGTGTGGCTTCCCTGGGTGCCTCTGAGTCCCTCACAAGGCTGCCATCAATGTGTCAGCCAGAAGTGCAGACATGCCAAGGCTCTCCTGGGAGATGACCTGCTTCTGAACTTACCCACGTGGCAGATGGCAGGCCTCTGGTCCCCCCCGCCCCCCAGTCTGGTGGCTGCAGATACCAGCTCCTTGCCATGCAGGCTCTCTCCACCTGTGGGGAGTTCACGATAGGCCAGCCTGCTTCCCCTAGAAGCTAGTGATCCGAAAGAGACAGAGCTAGTGTCCATCTTGGACACTAGTAGTGTCCAAGTAGTCTTTATAAGCTAATCTCAGAAGTGACATCTCTTCGTATTCTATTTGTCAGAACCAAGTCTATAAGTGCAGCCCAATAGTTCAAGCGCACGTCAGTAAGTGTACGTGGAAGGGATCGAACAAAGGCAGGACTCCTCGAAGGTGGGAATCATGGTCAACATTCTTCATGGTCCTTGCCTTTGAAAACCTCACACCATACTACAGAAGCTTATTTTGAGGGCATTTGGGTGATTCTACTATTATATGAAACTTGCTAAACACTGATCAGTGTGCCTGGTCACAGCCTAGGCATCTCACTTCTTTGTTATCTGGGGGGAAATTCTTTGTCTTCTTGGGTCACACCTCAAAGATTTTGTTCTCTGCTCCCCTCTTGTTAGTCTTAATTGTAGTGTTCTAGGAACTGATCATTAATTACTGCAATCTGCAGGAAGAATTCCTCTGCTGTATTTCGTCCAGACTTTCAAGGTCCAGATTGAGAAGGTTCATTTCCCCCTGTATGGAGAACTAGCCTACTGGTCATGGCCTCCTATAGGCTTCAAAGTGTAGCTGAAGTCAACATCCCAGGAGTCCTGCGCAGGGAACAAGCGATGAAGGAGGAGGAAAGGCAATTAGATTAGACACAACAGCGGCTCCTGAGCAGCCTTCCCCTCCCCCACCCTCCAAACAGCCATAAGTGGCCACCTATTTCTTGAATTAAATCTTTTTTTCCTACCCTGGCAAAAGTGAAGCGAATTAGCAATAGCAGGGTCTGTTCGAAGCAGAAACAAATGTAGCGATGGAAGTGGAAAGTGAGATTTGATTATAAGCGGAAAGCTCTCGTCTTTTTTTTTTTTTTTCTCTTCCAAATGGCGTAGGCAACCCCTGAGATGGGAAAATGTACAATAAAATATATTTGTTACTTTCTTATAAAAAGCGCCTATTGACTAGCCTGTCAGTAAAATAGGGGTCATTCTCCTTGAAAATGTGAGTAGCCTTCTAGTGAGATGTAGGGAGGCAGCCGTGACTGTTCATCTGTAATTGACATGCCCATGGGAAGTTTTGATTTCTATGGAACAGTCAGGGCCCCAGAGCTAATGACTACATGTCTGTTGTCTAAGAGAATGGACCGTATCTCCAAGTGGGTAAATGGGATTTCCTTAATATCCTCAAAGCAAAACACGCCCAGAATCTGCCCTTACAGACATTGGCAATAAGCATAGACTGGAAATGTACAGGGACTAGGGTAAGACAAGAGAACGATCCAAGTGCAGGTATTGAGGGGCTGGTGATCGGTGTGAAAATATTTGTAAGGTTACCGTGAAGGCCATGCTCAGAAGGTTGCATCTGCAATTTCATCTGCCACCTTCAATATTGATCTTTCTAAAATCTTTGGAAGAGAAGGACGAATTTAAGAAAGTTAAAGGACAGCAGTACTTTCTATCCTTGAGTTGTGCCAGCAGGGATCCACTTCTGGAAATACATTTGTAAACAATAGGCATCCCCAAACAACCCAAATGAAGTCTTGGCCTGGCACCCAGCCGAGCCAGAGCTGGGGTATGATGTGCATTTCTCCAGTGAGGAGCGCCAGAGGGGTGGAGTCAGGCAGCCTTGCAGTTCAGCGCAGGCTGGTTTGGGGGCTGCTGGGCTGCAGGGCAGGGGGTGGGGGTGGGGGCTGGGCATGTGCAGGAGCAGATGGGGAGGAACCCTGGGATTCAGAGGTCCTGGGTTTCAAACTGTTTCTTTTGGGTCTTCATTTATTTCTCTGAGTGTCAGAGGGAAAATGGGGAAAATAAAACCAATCTCATAGAGTTGTTGTAAGAATCACATGTAATAAAGATATCAACTTTTATAATATACAATTCACAATATGTAAGTCAAATATGCTTATCTATACCTTATTATTCCTATCAAGGCTATTCACTCTGCTCTAAATCCTCACGCTGCATGACAATCTATCTAAAGCTAATCTCTCCACCCACTTTCAGGATTCTTGTTTTTCTCCTTCCGTATCAGCAAAGTCCTGACTCCTCTACTTCTGTCTTCAGATGTTAGTGTCCCCTCTTGCCCCACGGGTTCCTGTCCGTCTGCTACACTCCTGTTCAGCCGCCTCCCCACCTGACCCTGACATCTTCATTTTTTTCATTCGACCCTTGAAATAATGGATGTGAAAGCTCAGATATTGTTAACAGTTCTCACATTTTCTATGGCAAAATCCCCTACTTCAACCCGAAAATCTGGCCTAAACTGCCAAGACAACTTTTCCTTCCACGGTGTTTGCTCAAGCAACTGGTGTGTGTGTTTTTCCTGACACCTCCCCTGCAGCCTCCCTCTGTCCTTTCCTTGTGCCATTTCTCCTGCCCTGGATACCCTTTTGCCCTCCTTCCCCTTGACCGAAAAATTCTGGTTAAGTCTTCTAGCCTCCTTGCAACTTCCATGTCCTGGCACTCGCTGAATCACGTGTTCCTGTGTGCACCACTCATGAATGAATGTGGCCTTGAATTGCTAGGTCTCTTAATGTATGCTTCAAGGCCTGACTAAATTATAGACCCATCCTGGGAAGAGCTCGTGTGTTCCCAGTAGCCGGCCAATACAGAACAGAGCACAGCATACATTTGTTCTACTCCTGAGGCAGTCCTGGCTCCCGGCAAACACACCATGCTACATTTGGAGCTTTAAAGGACTCTAACTTGAATCAAGATTAATAGGTAAAGTATCCAATGAATAGATTTACTTATCAAGAAACTATGAAATAACTATAGTAAGGCTCTTTCTCCAACAATAATGTGTTCTTTTTTTTTTTTAAGATTTTATTTATTTGACAGAGAGAGACACAGTGAGAGAGGGAACATAAGCAGGGGGAGTGGGAGAGGGAGAAGCAGGCTTCCCACGGAGCAGGGAGCCCGATGTGGGGCTCGATCCCAGGACCCTGGGATCATGACCTGAGCCGAAGGCAGACGCTTAACGACTGAGCCACCCAGGCGCCCCTCCAACAATAATGTGTTCTATTAAAGAAAGTGCTCAGCTGTGTACGTACAAGTTGTGGACAAGATGTTTTCCTACTAAACAGGTCTAGAACAGATAGGACAATCTGTATAAAACCAAAGGTTATCCTGACTTTATTTTTTTTTTACTTTTTCTTCTGTCAAGTTAATATTAAATACAGTTGTCAGTGAAATTCTCAGTGCAACTAGGAGTAGCAAACCTTACTTCTTCTCCTTAAATTGTCAAGCATCATTTTTTGTCCCTAAAGGAAGAAGATCTTAACAATGCAATGAATAAAGAGCGACAAGAGTCTTCATTAAAGTCAAAACTGTTGAGACTGCAAAAAGATATTGAAAAAGCCTCAAGAGACCAGGAAGGTGTGTAATTATACCTGTGAATGGCCCAATAAGGGAAAGTGTTCTTCCTACTCAGAGGTTTCATTCAGAGGTAGGGTGAGTCCACTTCTGCTAATTGGGGCAAGGATCACCTCATTTAAAGAATCATGTGTCAAAGCTAGTATGTGTGAATAAAGAAAAATGGGAAAGAAGAAAGGAGAGTGCAAACAGATTGAGAATGACATTTTGGTCTATTTGAGAGAGCTAGACAAGCACTGTGTCTCCATTTCCAGAAACAATAGCATTTTGCCGTGTTTCTGAAATTGTCTGGAATGAGGGACAACTCGTTTGGTTTAAAACATGGTAAACCTCCTTGTGCACACAGCTTTTGGTTTCCTTGTTTATTTCTTTTTAAACTATCCTTCTAGATGAGTTAGGGATGTCAGAATGTGAAGCAGCTCTAAAGCGATACGGATAATAAAAACAGCTTGTGATTCTGATCTGTGGAGCTTATTTGACGTGGACCAGAACAACATATTGAAATGTAATCCCTGCTAGGAAATCCAAGAGAGTCAGATGTTTAGAAACTTAACTACCGTAGGGAGGGAGAGCCTAACACTGGGATAGTTTTGGGAACCGACCACAGACTGGGTCCACAAGGAGGATTCAAAAGCTCATCTTGCAAAATAACAATCAAGATTTTTTAAACAGCAGAATTTCTCAACTTTCATTAAATGAAGGTACAGGCCACCCATTCAGTAAAAGTTAGTAGCAACTACAAAGAGAAAGAGCCTCAGGCCCTGGGAAATCCTCCTGGTGTGACTTCTGGGCTCAGGCTCCCCCTGCGCGTGGCCCGTCTCAGTCCCTCCAAGACAGGATGGGCAGTGGTGACCAAAAGGGTGATTTCATTGTCAGGCCTGGAACGCATGCTGAAGTCCTACTCCAGGGACCCCGTCTTCTCGGACGCAGAGAGTCAAAAAATCACAGCAGCCTTGATGGACGAGGTAAATATTGGCAGCATCCACTTTCCTAGATTTAATGATGAAAGAGCTATTTTTAGAATGCTTGTTTTCTGGGCCCATTTGACTTCTGCTTGCCTTTCTTTTCTCATGACATAGAACAATCTAGTCAGAGAGCCTCCTTGACCAGCAGTTTGAGGGATCTGGAAAAATTCAGCTACTTAGACATGTTTGCTTTAGTGTTCTTCCAGGAAACCACTTGTGCCTAAAATAGAATTCCCCAAAATAGAATAATTCCATCAGGGTCTGGAAACCATGTGTACTTTAACCCGGTTAAGAAAGGTGATTAAAAACACAGGGTCTGCATTCAGAAAGGCCTGTATTTGGATCTCGCTCTGCCCTTTCCAGGGACTTGGGACTTTACTTTTCTCAGTACCTACCTCAAAGGGTTATTGTGAGGATAAAGTATTAGCTAGAAAGTGCCAGCCCTGTGCACAGAGGAGAGCCAAAATCCTGGTAACTATGAAGAGTCCATTTTCCATTTGTCCGTCAGCTAACGTCAGGGGCTTCTGAAAATAACAGGAAAAAGGAAAACTGTGGCCGCACAGAAGGAAGAGGGTAGTCTGGGGTGTGTAGCAAAAACTTCTGAGAACAAGGGAAAAACGTTTAGAGGCTGAGGTGGTCTTTGAGGGGAGGGGAGGCGCGTCAGGAGAGGGCAGGGACATCTCTGGGCCTTTTCGCTGAGAGCCTGGCCCACAGCAGCACCCCCCACCCGCCCGGGCTTTTGTGGGGAGCGATGGACAATGTGGCCGCTTCAGAGGCACCCACAGTGAAAAAGGAGGCCAGCAGAGGCCTGTGAATTTTACGTAGGAATAAAAACAATCAGATACTAGGAACTACATGTGCTAGATACAGGTTTTCTGCTGTGATGGGAGAGAGAGAGGAAGTTGACTGGAATTCATCTGAGAAGAATTCAGGAAGAGATACACAATCTTTAGCAATGTTTTGAAGGATACGGGCAGCTGGGCCAGCTCTCGGTACCTTGTAGGTAGCCTAACTCTCTTGTGAACGCAGGTACCTAATACCTCTGTCCAAATAGGCAATGTCAGTAGTTCTCTGGGGAAAGGAGACTGATACAGCCAAGTACAGTTTAATCTGTTTTTTAGCTGAGGCTTCCTTCAGAGGGGGGAGCTGTTGTAAAAATAAGCCTAACACTCTTAGTGAAAAGAAAAGGCCTGAATTCTGTTCACTTGGGGGCAGAGGTCTAACACACTTGCAGGGACACATGACTGTGGTTCCTGTGAAATTAGAAAGCAGTCTGTAGGACATCTTCTGTGACAGTGCAAAATGTTTGGTCTATTAAATCTATGCAAATAATATTTACCAAAATAAAGTCATGTGGAGAATTTTGTGATGGTGTTAAGTTGTAAGTTTATTTCTTCGGTTGTTCTTGCATAGAATTTTTCATTGTCATTACCAGCGTAGAACACGTACTGGGATCATCTGGGTACATGCTGGCCTGATTCACCCAGCAGAGGGTGCAAGGTCGGAGAGGGTCTGCCCCCTGAATTCACGGTGTTTATGATGGAGCCAATATGAACCTTCAAGTAGTGGATGCCAAATACCCATCTAACCTGGTTATACCCCTGCATCTGGTGGAGGGAAACTGGCGATGTTGGTAGACTTTGTGTTCCCCAGGGAAGGTTTCTTGCGGGAAGAAACTCTGTTTCATTTAAATTCTTCCCCATTCATTGTCTCTTGGTCCTTTAAGTGCCATATTTGAAGCAAGAATGTTGGTAAGGCATGTTCTATGAGAAATTTTTGCAGAAACTGAATACATTTAGACACTGTCTTCAGATATGGGAAGGAGCACCACACAGAGGAAGAAGGAGGCTTGCCCTATGATGTTCTCAGATGCAGACTAGGTCTAATGGTAGAAGGTATGCGGTGGGTTTTGATTTCATCTTAGGTAAGCCTGCCCCACAATGCAGTGGATCATTCCCCATTGATCAGAGGTGTTCAGTCCATGGTTGTGGCCCCCTGGCAGAGATGTAGGGTTAGGAATCCCCATGCTGGAGGTGTGGAAAAGGGAGAAATAGTGGTGAAGAAGAGATGGGATAAGCTGGCCCCTTCCATTGCTTAGATTCCAGTCACCCTGACTGAACACAGCTTGTCAAAGAAGCTCTTATTAAGTTTCTAGTTCAAGGTCAAATGGGGAACAGGAGGTCAAATGGAGAACTAGGAGTGTATCTTTAGCTTCACTTATTTTTATACCCAAATACTCCTGAATATTGTTTCCAGTTTCCAGAAGTGTTACTGCAAACTTTTTGGGTAATATAAGACCTCACTTCTTTAAGAAAAACAATAACACCAGCAGCAGCAACAACAAAACCCACTTCACACCATTTTAGTTTGATTCTATTTGATACGAGTTCAGTTGTGTTCACAATGCTGAGCCATTCAACTGCCTTTCTTCAAAGCCCTCTGAAAGTCTACCTCCTGTAATCAACACTTTATTATCCCCTTTCTCACTCCTCAACAGAAAAGTGAGTAAAACTATCTGTTACCACAAAATATTGATCTATCTAGGTTTCCAGTTTATCCTGTTTATAAGAGTCCGGAATAAGGTGCACTCAACAACCAGGGTTTTCCTTTAAGGTGCTTAAAGTGTCCACTTTTTGCTCTCTTTAACATTTTCTGTGCCTGTCTGCATGAGTTGAATGTGTACCTTTCTAGACCTCTTTGTCATCTTGGGAGTTATCCTGATATCCCTTTACCCACCCAGCTGTGCCTCATTTTCTAGAAATTTACTCACATGGCCAAATGATGTATCCACAGACCAATTTGAAACTAGACCTTTTGCAAGCGAACTCCTACAAACTGTCATCGGTGTTAGCAGAACTTGAGCAAAGACCTCAACCCAGCCATCCCTGTAGTAACTCCATCTTCAAGTGGAAAGAAAAGGTAAACATTTAAGAGACGAGTTGTAATTTCTTGACGGGGCTTGCTGTATGGAGTGGCTTCAAGTAGTACCAGGGCAAAAAGGCTATTAGGAATTATATATGCCCTATATCTCAAATCCCAATGTGGAATTTTAAGATAAATTTATTTTTATTCCTTTTGAGTGCAGTAACAAGAGCTAATTGCAAATGAATACATTCTTTGCAGACTAAATACAAGGAGCTAATAACACTTTGGGTTCCTTCTTCCACCTCATGTCTTAACTTTATTCTTTGGACATGCTTTTAGAGTAAAATTTCATACAGACCTAAATCATAAGGTTTTGTGATATGCAATAGTCCCATCCATTTAACAAAGTACATAATGTGGGCAAAGCGTCAGGACAGTTTGAAAAATTCACACCCGTGTATTTTCCCGGCAATACACTAGTTGAATTGAGGATGAGCACGTGAATATACCGGAGTCGCTCCTCCTTGAAGCTGTTTTCCATTTCCTGTCAGAAGGGGGAGCTGTAACCATCTTGTGATAAAGGGATTCTTTTCTTTTCAGGAGACTCAGGACTCGAACCCGATCTCAATCACTTAGAGTCATGACAATTTCACTTGCATTAAAGTTGAATTTGAGGAAGCTCAGCTCTGAATGTTATTATTTGACCTGGAGCTGCCGGTCAGAATCGCAAACGCACGCTGTACCGTGTGGTAATTTTCTAATTCTGAAAATATTACGGCTTCAGAAACGATTAAGATTTATAGCAGAGTTTAGAAAAGTATTGAATAACTTATTTATATGCTCCCCCCAAAATAAAAAAAAATTCCTGAGGAAAACAGGAATGTGGAAGAGTTACTTTTCAAAATTACCTTTGATGACAGTGTTGTTAAAATGACTTTTTCTTCTTCTTCTTCTTCTTCTTTTTTTTGTACTATTTAAACAGCAACAGACACATAGTTATGTAAAAATATCTCGGCCTTTTCTGATGAAGAGATTAGAGAATGTTGTGAGCAGGACATCTTCCGGTGGGCAGAGAATCCCAAGTTCCTCATCTACAGGTAATCCCATGCCCACAATAATTTGGGGCCGGATTCTGTTGGTAAAGCACATTGTGACATTTACATTTTATTTTCAGAGTCACATGGGCATATATCAGCTCAAAGAAATTTGCATTTCGGTTAGCACTGATTAATTTGTTAGCATTTGTGTGCTTTCTGTGCAGATGTAATCCAAAATGTGGGAAGGAATAAAAAAGCAGAGGGTTGGGGGAAAAAAAAGTAAGCTATGAGAAGGTCCCTTAGATGACTAGCATCCATATTATTTAGACAGTCTGCAATTTGCTGCCCATACATTCACCCCTGAACCATTGTGAGAAGCTCTGTTTCCACACCGTTCTCCAAACTTCCATGGAAATCCTGTCCTTTCTGTGAGAAATACGGTGATCCCGAGACCTACCTATTCCCTTTATTCAGCTGCCTGACCTTAGCTATTTGCCAAAGCACACCCCCCACTTTTCACCTTTCAACACTCACACACACACTCACATACACATTCACACACATCATTGTCCCTTGTTTAACTATAGTTTCCGTAACCTTGATTCTTGAGTTTCTTGATGAGAAGTTGGCAGGAAGAGTTTCAGGAAAACCCGGGACATAATCGTCTACATGGTGTAGTAAAGACTCACCGTCACAATGTTTAAAAAACAGTTCCATCAGAACCTCAGGATGATGGAAGCAAGCACGTGCTCCAAGGCCCCTATCTCTACCTGAATGGCAAAACTGGTGTGTGTTTTCCAAAACATGCGTCAACTACCATACGTATTAGCTAACTGATGTTGATAAAGAAGTTCATGTGGGAAACAATTTTAAATTATCTTTATTATTTTTTTCTCCAGACTTATTATGTTCCACATTATCATACAGTTTTTTATTATATCATATACCTAGTCCATACACATAGTAGTGTATCATAAATGGGTACTATACCAAGGAATGAATATTGTGTGAAATTACAAACTTTCCTTTTGAGAAGATGTCAGTATATTTAGGCTCTGTACCACACCATGAAATAACTCAAGAGCTTCCCATCATATTCATCTTGCCTACTGACACAGCATTAGTAATTATAACTGGATCCAACTTTCAGCCTCCGGTGTGGCCCAGCTCGGCAGTGGTCTTTGCAAGGCTTTATATTCTTTTCAAGCCAGACAAGATGATGAATTAAATTTGGAAAAAGGTAAGAATCATTTTCAAATAGTTTGATCGCCTTACCATGTTGAGATCTTTCACTTGTAACACTCCTGTCTTTGTTACAACAGCCTTACAAGTTACTACAACATCAAATCATCTCAGGTTTATAATCACCCTTTTTGAGACATAAAGATAAGGCACGCCAAAAATAAAAGTCACATAATAAAAATAACTAACATTTATTCAGTGTTTACTAAGTGCTAGACATTGCTGCAAGTACATTGTCCCATTTAAAGTTCATAAAAGCCCTTTGAGGTAGGTATTATTGTTTATTCCCATTTTATTGTTGAGAGACTGAGGCATAGAAAGGTTAAGTACTTTGGCTGAAGTTACAGGAAGTGATAGACAGGCTCTGAACTCAGAAACCCAGAGTCATGCTTCTTATCACAGTGCTAACTGGGATAGAGTGTCGGTAATGGAAAGTTATTAGAAAGGTGGCCCCACCTTTTTCTTTTTCAGAAAACTAAACACACAGGAATGTGAAATGATTTCCTCTCATGGCTTAGGGTAAGCGTGAGTTCTAGAAGTCGGATCAGAGAACTCCCAGCTTAATGTTTCTCCCACTTACCTCTCAGAAAAGTGGTTTATGGCCAGTCTAGGAAATGACCCCCTTCTCTGTGTCACAGATTTTTGTTGAACATGGAAAGGTGTGCTGTCATGAGTTACCCTCATCATTAAATAAGAAATAGTCACTAGCCTCAACTTTCTTTGTGTGTCCAATTAGCAACCATATTTGGATGTTAAAGCTAAGGCAGAGATCCGGAAATGAAAAGGTGAGTGAAAGAGAGTTGTGTTGTAGGAGAGAGCTTAGCCAACAGGAAGTCACGATGGATTTTGCAGCCATACAACAGGGACACCACGTACTTGCTATTGGTTAACGGATGCTTCCTTTTCAGTTCACCAGCCAGATTTCTTCCAGCAACTACTTTTCCTTCTAGCTCAGAAATAAATAAAAATAAGAAAAAAGGAAATAGAAAGTAGACCTCTCTTCCATTCATCTTAAATCAATGTTGCCTTTATTTAAAAGTAGGAAGTGTTCTGGAAGTCACTTTGTTCCTCATCATGTCATCCTAGGTTTACCCTACAGCAGTAAATGAGTAAATGAAATGCTGTATTCCCACTTCCCATGTGAATAAAAAACACATTTCCCAGATGCCACCTAGACCCCAGGGCCTGGCTTTGAGTTACATAGGTACACAATAAATTGATTCTCTTTTTTGTCTTCAGTTCTGTTGGCAGCAAAGTCTACTTATACTTTATATTGTAAGTAGGTTCTTTAAGTAAACAGAGCCATCGGAGGCTTGGGGAACCTGGCAACAAAACTTTAAATTATTTGTTTGAATTCCTGTTAGTAGACTGTGTCGATATGCTGATCGGAGATCTGCTGACCTGAGAGAACTCATTGGAGGTAGAACTTAGGCTGAGAATGATCTCCTGTAAGAATAAAAAGTGATTTATGAGAGAGGTGGGATGGAAGAGGGGTGGACAGTCCTTTACCTAAGAAAGAAAATAACTGGGGAAGAGAATGAAAGAAAGACTGAAAAGTTACCTCAGAAGGATGCTCAAGATCGAGGAGCTCTTGGATCCTGAAGGAAGATGATGTTTCTGCTTTGATGTATAGTCAACAGCCAGAGGGGAAGGACTCTTTCTCACAAGAGAAGGATTTAGCCAGAGGATTTGGGGCACCAGGTTAAGCTTTAGGGTTATTAATATCAGAATAGTATTATTTAAAAAGAGGGAACTAGAGAAGGGCCATGTGTTTCTTAGGAATCTGTGTATTTGATTCATTGCTTTAAAAAGTATTGTCTTCAAATGGATATTTTATTAAAGCGATCTACATTGCTGAACGGGGAGTTGTGTTTCTGTGCAAAGCTGTGAGTTGGAACTTTGGACTATAAAACTGGCTCATGTAATGGAGAGAAGCTGTCTTGATCTAAAGAAAAGTCTGGTAGCTGAGACATACTCCTCACAATCACCATACCAGACTATCTCGGCCACCAACATGAGAAACCCTGAAAACACAGACACTGAGAAAAGTTTGATAGGCTGTATCCAGAGTAAGCCATCCAGCACAAGAAGTATATATGATCCCATATGATACTGTTTTTAATGAAACTATCTTATGGCATAACTTGATTGCCTATTACCTTATTCTTTTTAATATTCTCTGCATTATGCCTGCTTTATACAGAAGTGTTTGATAAATTTTGCTTCATCTGAATCATGTGCAGAGAATGATGCTACCAAGTAACTCCTTGAAAGCAGAATCTCCTTAAAACTGTCCTACCAGCTAGGCTCGGGCATGTGCTTAAATAGCAAAGAGCCATTTGTCTAACTAAATATGCATTTTCACAGGCGACATTGTGACTATATACAGGAAACAAGAAGAAGGATGGTGGTTTGGCTCCCTGAATGGAAAAAAGGGCCATTTTCCTGCTGCTTATGTGGAGGAGCTCCCTTCAAATGCTGGGAACCCGGCTACCCAGGCATAAAACAAGATTCCGAACACACCGCCTTCCTTTGTCAGCTGTACAGGGCAGTGCAAATAAAGATAAATGCTGTAATCCTTACAAATAGAGAATGGAGTCTTACCCGTGTGTCACCACACTTTGCACTCTTGCTTGTTTGCTTGAAACAGAATCAGAAGATGGAAAGTGGAGGGAGGCGGGAAAGAGGCCCCACAGCAACTAGAGTTTTCAAATCATCTAGAGATGCCCCAACACAGCCCCCGGGGTCACACAGGGAGAGAGACGGAGTTCAGACTGTTCAGCCACTTGCCTGAACTCACATAGTTTTCTGGTAGCACCACAGAGATTAGGACTTAGATGTCCTTTTCGTCTGGATTCTGTGGCAACAGGCCAGAGCAGGCCTGTGAGGGGTTTAGCAGGGCCCGGGAGGTGAGGAAGAACAGATTAAGAATGAGATGAAGAGCTCAGCAGAGCCTGGCAGGTCAGACTCCAGGTTAGGAGAGGGTAGAATAGAGGATCGGGAGCTGAGGCCAAGAGTCCCGATGATCAGAAGAGGGGATGGTAGACAAGATGTCTGGCTACTAGGCAGGGGAGCTCAGTGTAGAATGGAGTTCCATCCTCAGCCAGCAAGCTTTTGAGGCAGTGGCTTCTTATATACGCCCTGTGCACACCCAGAACTGCTCTTAGAAGGGAGGTCAGGTGTGAGCCGGAGATGGCTCGGGATCTGAGAGCAAGAACGAAGTGGCTAGGAAACGGTTAGGAAGGAGACAGTGCCTGAAATCTCTTGCCTCCTTGTCCATTTGGAAACTTCATATACCAATTTAGAGATAAGAAATTTGCACTTCCCAAGTAGGTCATTACGAAAAGAATACCCTAAGCAGCTTCTTAGTGAAAGGAACCTTAAATGCTAACGAGTCTCTCTGGATCGAAAGTTCTAGAAACCAACATTTACTGTTAAAATGGAATATTTAGAGAGAAGCAGCTTTATGCTGCTTCCCCAAATGCCCTTTAATGGGAAAACATTGGGGCTGAGAGAGGGTAGGCCTCAAATTTTTCCCAAGGGGAACATTTCAGAATGGAGAGAAGTGGTACAGCAGCGTCTTTCAGAAAATGACCTAAATCAGCCTGGAGATCCCACTCTCCTGAATGGAGGGTTATAGTGTTGATAGAAACATCCAGGCATATTTACTCTTGTACCAGATAGTGTGACATTAGAGTAATTAAAATCCATTTCATTACTCTTGTGCCACCTACCTCTTTTTTTTAATTTATTAAATTTTGCACTTTCAAAAGGAATTTTTCAAACCAAGGTACATATATTTTTTATATTCTGCACCATTACACTTCTATAGCAGGAATAGAGATATTTATAGACATAGATACCAGATCTGAAGGAGCTCCAGTAAAATTTGTTATGTAAGACATAACTTACAACCTAGAAGAACAGATCAGAAGTTTTAATGTCATCCTTAATGGTGTACTAATGAAGGCTTTCTACGTGTAGAAAGTTGGCTGAGTAATAGGCCATTAGACCATGAACGGAAAATTGAAATTTATATTTCCTCTTCATCTTCCTTCTTTCCACTAAGCCTTGATGTATAAAAAATTGTGTAGCAATTGACTACAGCCTACAACAGATCATTTGTGTAGAAAAAGTAATGATAATGGTGGCTGGGCCCTAAAGCTCCATTGGAAGTAATTTTCAAAGAAAGATGCCCCTCTACCTTTGTAAATCTGTTTTACTTTGTGAAAACATAAATGGTTTTCCTGTTTTGTAACATTGCTGCAAATTCTTTTTGCACCTGTGACATAGAAATTTTAACGTTCAAGGAAATACTATCGTCAAACTATATGTACAAATATAGTTGGGTAGAGCAGACTTGTTGAATATCGTTTTAGTAGGGCAAGAATTTTCTGATTGGACAGGTGGGAATGGTATCCCTTACATTTAGATAAAAATTAAGTGTATATTGTGAAGATTAATGATGTACACAAGTCTTCCATACAGAATAAAATAATTTTTAATATTAATAATTTTAAACTCTTAGTTAGGCTTTCATAATTACATTCCATTATGCAATTTCATATGTCAGGAAGTTTTTAGCAACATCAACAGCCTGACATATAAGCAGTAGAGGTCTGAGCCAGATTTTCACTGAAAACATCAGAAGGCGTTATTCTACTTTATCTTCTTTCTAATAGAATACAAGCTGATTTATCTATCATATTATCAACCAGAAAGATCTATTAATTTCATCATTTTGCATTTTTAATTGCCCATAATAATTAACATTTATAATGACAAAAAGCACTTTAATCACTTAAAGTGCCTTCTGATCTATCAAAAAGTAATATAATATCCAGTTTGGGGTAAAGTAAATTTTATTGCATAGTATTATAAGGCTTTAACTGACAGTAATTTGAGTATCGTGTAACTTTGTTCTTCCCTCCAAAAAATTCCCACCTCCCCCAAAGTCTTGATGGCCTTGGCGGGTAATCAGCCTAACTTAGAACAAGAAAAGTGCATTAGAATCAAATAACATGTCCTATTGTCTTTGGCAAAGTTACACAGGAAGAGTGGATAACCCAGGAAAGAGAGGCTTGGAGGGGTGGCAGGGGGCAAGATCAGGTGGTACTGGGACTTGGACCAGGGTTGGGGACACAGCAGAGAAGAGCAGGAACCTTTTGTAGAGGGAGTACAGCTACAAGGATAGAGCTACATGGATAGTGTCAGAGATTCCCGTATGCTGGGCTCCAGAATGGCGAGCCGGGCTCCCAGGCTGCCCACTGGGCAGCACCACGGATGAGAAATCAGCAAGCCAGAGAATCCAGGCTGTGCTTATGCAGATGGGAGCTCAGTTTAGGGAAACTACGGGGATGCGTGGGTGCCTGCAGCTGGGGAAATCTGCCCAAGGGGGAGAGCGAAGTAGCCACTCACATGAGGGGTCATGGGAATGGGAGGAAAGTAGCTTTGGCCTGAGGTTGGAGTAAACAGACTTGCACAGAATTATACAGTGAAAGCCTCTTTCTCAGAGGAACTGTGGAATAAGGAGAAGCCGACCTGGGAGAGAAAGGAAACTAACCTGGCTAGACAAAGACCTCCACAGCCGAGGGCTAATGATGGAGATCTGGGGACACAAAGGGAGTCGCTCCAAGGGAGTGCCTAGAAAGGACTGGAGCCTGCCTAGCCAGGTATTTGCCATGGCAAATGTGTTGCTGATCTCAGTTTCAGCTGGCTTCTAACTTGAGTTTTTCTGCTACTCCAGAGATTCTCCAGCGGTAGCACTGAAACCAGCAGCACCGATGTAACCTTGCACTAAGTTAGAAATGCAAATTTTCGGGGCGCCTGGGTGGCTCAGGTGGTTAAGCGTCTGCCTTCGGCTCGGGTCATGATCCCAGGAAGGGTCCTGGGATCGAGCCCCATATCAGGCTCCCTGCTCTGCGGGGAGTCTGCTTCTCCCTCTGCCTCTGCCTCTCCCCCTGCTCATGCTCTCTCTCTGTATCTCCGTGTCTCAAGTGAATGAATAAAATATTTTTAAAAAATGCAAATTTTCAGCTCCCACTTTACACTGGGTCAGAAACCCAGCCATCTGTGGTTTAGCAGGCGCTCCAGGTGATTCTAATGCAAGTTTAAGTTTGAGAACCACTGCTTACTTGAAGGAATCCTGATAATAGTGTCTAAACTACAGCAGACACTCCAGCGAAGGAGCACCATTGAAGGAGAAATATATCCAAGGAGTCAGCTCTAAAATAGAAATATCCCCTCCTTTTGACCAATAAGTTTTAAAAGATGAGTGGTGTTGGGGACTTTGTTGAAGCAGTCTTTCTCCCTTGTGGGGGCTGCTCTACCTAGGGGCCCCTTTTCCTCTTCTTTCTCATGTTCACCCTTGGCCCAGGGAAGAAGGAACACTTTGGACTACATTACACTCTCTCAAAAGAGACTCTTCTTCCTCTTTCTCAGCCACTTACTTCATAATCTCATTGGCAAAGAAAGCATGGGATGGGCCATATCTTGATACTAGAGAATGAGAAGCAAACAGCTCTCCCCTCTCAGTCCATTCCTCTGTACTCCCTACTCCACCAACCAGGGTCTGGAAGCGGATAATCCTCCTTCTGACTTGTGATCGGAAGGTCAATAGTAGCCTCACACGATGCCACCAATGCCTATGTCATTCACCTCATTTCATCTCCTCATGCAGGCATTTTATCACCTCACATCATCACAAGAAGGGTGAGTACAATACAGTAAGATACTTGCAGAAAGAAAGACCACAACTTGTATTCACATAACTTTTATAATGGTATGTTGTTATAATTGTTCAATTTTATTATTAATTATTTTGTTAATCTCTTACTGTGCCTAATTTATAAATTAATCTTTCTCATAGGTATGGTATATACTGGGTTCAGTACTAGCTACAGTTTCGGCATCTACTGGGGGTCTTGGAACATATCCCCGTGGATAAGGGGGCAACTACTACATTTTGTTGGTCATAATGAATAATGTTGTTACAGACATTCATGAACAAATTTGGGGGGGAAATTCATTTCTTTTGGGTAGATACCTAGAAGGAGAATTGTTAACTGTGTATTTAACATTTTTTTCCTGTGTATTTAACTTTAAAAACAATCCTACAAATTGTTTTCCAAAGTAACGATTTTATTTTGCATTTCCACCAGCAATGTATGAGAATTCCAGATGCTGCATACCCTTGTCTGTACTTGATATTATCAGTCTTTTAAATGTAGCCATTCTAGCAGGTGTATTTTAATTTCACTGTGGTTCTAATTAGTATTTTCCTAGTGACTAATGATGCTGACCATCTTTCCATGTGCTTGTTGACTATAAATTCGCCATTCTCATCCAATTCACTAGCAGGTTTTCATGAATAAACATTTCCCAGGTTGTTGCTTGCTTTTGGGATGGTTGTTGCTTACCCTGAAATGGTCATTTTAACAATTTGCCAGTTTATATATGGTTTCTGTGGGGCAGAATAGCCCAGCCTTCTCACATCACCATTGTCAGGAGTAGGGTCTTTCAACTAGATTTGGAAGGGTAAATAGAAGTTACTGTACAGTGTGGCTGGAACATTATAGATCTGTCACTTAAATTCTAGGTCTTAAAGACAACAAGTCCTTTTCCTCGAAGAGTCTCAGTCTCACTTTTGTAAGGGAAACAGGCCAGTTAAAAAACATAATACACTGTGATAAATTCTATAATAGGGCTACATCAAGAGGGGTATGAGAACATTTAGGAGAGGCATTAATCAGGTTGAGGAGGTTGGGGAAAGTGAGCTGAGGAACACTTAAGCAAATGAGAAAGATGGGGTGAGTTACCGGAAGCTGAGAAAGAAGGGGCTGCACCTTACCACTGGAAAATACACATGTACAACATTTATCAGGCACTAGGCCACAGAGTAAGTCTCTAGAATTGTCTGACCACAATATAAGCTGGAAATTATTAAGAAAAGGATAATTTAAAAGGCATCTGCATTTGGAGAACACACATACATATACCTGCATGCACATAAGCACATGGATGTACGTGCACACACACACACACACACACACACACAAGCACACATAAACTTCTAAATAACCCATGGTCAACAAAGAAATCTTAATGGAAATTAGAAAATATTAGAAATAAAAAATAATAAAGCTACTACACATTAAAACCTGGAGTTCTAGGAAAGCAGCTTTAAAATGCTATAGGGAAAAGTAGAAAGGCTAAAATTAATGAACTAAGCATCCTAATTATGGATTTATAAAAACAAGAGCAGAATCAACCCAAAGAAAGGAAAGAAATAAAAAGGAAAAAAAGAGCAAAAGTTAATGAAATATAAAGCAAAATAAAATACCAAACAAAGCCACCTATTGGTTCTTTGAAAGGATTAATAAATTGAGCAAGCCTCTGCAAGAATAAGAGGAAAAAACATAAATAAATGTTATTTATAAGGAAAAGGTGGACATACTACAGCTGCAGCAGATATCTAAAAGCTAAAATTATATATGATTAACAACTTTACACCAATTAATTTGAAAAAAAAGCAAGCCCAAAAGACAAATTTCTCTAAAAATATGCATTATCAAAACTCACTCAAGAAATAGAATAACTCAGGGCGCCTGGGTGGCTCAGTCGGTTAAGCATCTGCTTTCAGCTCAGGTCATGATCCCGGGGTCCTGGGATCGAGCTCCACGTCGGGCTCCCTGCTCGGCGGGGAGCCTGCTTCTCCCTCTCTGTCTGCCTGCCACTCCCCCTGCTTGTGCTCTCCCTCTCTCTGTCAAATAAATAAATAAAATCTTAAAAAAATAAAGAAATAGAATAACTCAATAATTTAATTACTATTAAAGAAAGTCAATGAGTAGTTTTTAAAAAAAAAAAAAACCTTCCTACAAAGAAAACACAAGCGCAGATAATTTTATAGGTGAATTCAAAAACAGTTTATCTCATTGAGACTTTTTCAGGAAATAGAAAAAAAGGAACACACCCGAACTATTTTCAAGGGTCTAGGACCTAAGTTAACATTGATGCCAAAACCAGAGTTAATATACAAAGGAAAATTATAAGCCAATTTCATTTATGGCTATAGATATAAAAATTTAAAATAGAGTATTTGCTGAATCCAACACGATTTTTAAAAAAAAGATCATATATCATGGCTAAATCGGATTTATTCCAAGAAAGCAGGGTTGATTCAACATTTTTAAACAATCTATTGATATAAATCACCATGTTGACAGATTAAAGATAAAAATCTATATAGATGCAGAAAAAAACATGATAATATTAACAAACGTTCCTGGTAATTACTTTTAATTAACTGAGAATAGAAGCAAACCTCCTTGGCCTGATCAACAGAAAAGAAACTGTCAAGTTTGGGAAACTACACATGGTACAGTATGGCTGATGCTCAAAGAGGTTAGATGACTTGCCTAAGATCATGTACCATAGACCAGACCACATCTTAATTCTCGGATTTTTCCACAATACCATTCTGATGCTGGAAAACAGAACTTTTCACAAAACAATTTAGAATATTCAAGATTTACCATTATACAGATCACATTTATTTGAATCTCAAATATTTCCTCTTTCCAATTAAAGACCTTATCCTCAGCTGCTTCCAGCTAGCTGCTGAGAGAAAGGGATAACATGTCTAAACTCTAAACATTGTTCACGTCATGCCACACTGTACATTGTTTATACTTCCCACCAGGATATATTTATGATACCAAGAAAGGAGCTGATTTTTTTTTTAAGATTTTATTTATTTGACAGAGAGAGAGAGAGCCCACAAGCAGGGGGAGTGGCAGGCAGGGGCAGAGGGAGATGCAGACTCCCCGCAGAGAAGGGGGAGCCCGATGCGGGACTCGATCCCAGGAGCCTGGGATCATGACCTGAGCTGAAGGCAGCCACTTAACCAACTGAGCCACCCAGATGCCCAAGGAGCTGATTTTAAATAGCTTATATTTCCTCTAGTTTACTTAAAATGTGGACTCTGGGGCACCTGGGTGGCTCAGTCATTAAGTGTCTACTTTCAGCTCAGGTCACGATCCTGGGGTCCTGGGATCAAGCCCTGCTTGGGGCTCCCTGCTCAGCAGGAAGCCTGCTTCTCCCTCTAACCACTCCCCGTGCTTGTGTTCCCTCTCTCACTGTGTCTCTCTCTGTCAAATAAATAAATAAAATCTTTAAAAAAAAAAAGTGGACTCTATTTCTACTTAGATAAAACCCTTATCTTTATTCAGAAAGAATCTTGTTCTTTATTAGCTTGTCATTAAGTCAAGAATTGCCTGTAGGGGGGGCACCTGGGTGGTTTGGATGGTTAAGTGACTAACTCTTGATTTTGGCTCAGGTCATGATCTCAGGGTCCTGGGATCGAGCTGTAGGTGGGGCTCAACGATCAGTGGGGTGCCTGCTTGAACATTCTGTCTCTTTCCTTTTTTTTTTTTTAAAGATTTTATTTATTTATTTGAGAGAGAGAGAGCAGGAGCAGGGCTAGGGGCAGGGGAGAGGGAGAAGCAGACTCCCCACTGAGCAGGGAGCCCAATGCGGGACTTGATCCCTGGACTCTGGGATCATGACTTGAGCTGAAGGCAGACACTTAACCGACTGAGCCACCCAGGTGCCCCATCTCTCTCTCTCTTTCCCTCTGCCCCTCTCCACACTTGCCTGCTCACTCACTCTCTCTCTTTCTCTCTCAAATAAATAAATAAATCTTAAATTAAAAAAAAAAAGAATTCCCAGTAGGTCCATCTTTACCATCTAAAAATGGCTGAACATAGCAGCAACACACAAGCAGGTATTATTGAACAAGTCAGCTCTTTTTCAGAGGTATAATTTTGATTTCATATTAAATACTTTTCTGTTGAGTCTGGACAATGTGTTCAACATTAACAGATATTTATTAAGCTCCTACTATGTGCCAGACACTATGCTAGATGATCACAAAATAGGCAATTCACTGTCATGGTACACAAATCAACACAGAACTAATTCTCTCTGTACAGGAATTTTCTGAGTTGGAAGAGAAGCAACACTGTAATCTTCCTTAACTGGGAAATTGAAATTTTTAAACCGTTAGAACATTTTAACAGATTTTGTGCCAATTCTTTTTTTTAATTTAAACAATTTAGTGATTGAGTTTAATTTTTAAAGATCTCATTGTTCATTTTATTACAAAATGTGGATAAGTCTACCCTATTTGGATTCTGTTTTAATCTACTTTGATACTTGTGCATATTTTTTCATTTAGGAAAATCTCTTCTCTTTGTATCTTGTGTTTTATTTCCATATCAGGAAGATTTTAAATGGTTAAAATTATTTTAGTTTTGCAATATACCATCCTAAATACAATGCATAAAAAGAGCAAACTTAATGAAATAGTTGGTTTGCCTTTCACGTGTATTTTTATTCAGAGTGAAATTTTCATAATGTATCAACTTTATAATTTAAGCTAATACGTTAATAATATCAATTCCAGAATATTCCTGGGTTGGCACATAGTGACCCTCAAAAATTAAGGTCTTTATATTTGAATGGATAAAGACTTAAACATAAGTCAATAGCCCTCCATCTGACATTTCGATAAAGACCCGGGGTGATGACTGTAGTCTTCAGGCCTAGAGACTGCCCTTAGTGAGCCATTCAGCTCCTAAAGGCTGTTGTTTCCCTGAGATTTGAAGCTTTTTTATCATCTTAGTGAAGGTATTTCCTAAAGATCCAGACAAAATGTATTCCTTTGCTTTCAAGACAGTTTACCTTTCTTTATCTTATTCATTATACTTCTATAGAAACACAAAGGCTAAGTTATATTACTGAAGTTCAAGTTTGTCTAGAATCTTTGTTAAGAACATTATCTTCACATACTTTCCCTACAGTACAGCACAGAAAAGCATGAGGTGTCATCCAGGTGAATCTCGTGGATTAGGTGCCAGACTGCCACCTGGGTTTAAATTCCAGCTCCAATGCTTACCAGCTGTGTGACTTGAAGTTCCTTAAACTCTCAGTACCTTGGATTCCTTATCATTACTCTAAGGTGGCCAGCTCTAACCAAGTCTTATTTTAGAATGAATCAATTTTCCAGCTGAGAAAACATATCAGTATAAAGTTCCATGGCTTAAGGCCCTCTGTTTGGTATGATAGCACACTTTTCTTTATGCTTTTGTCTTTGGATCCCAGCAGTAAATCTTGGGACTTTCCTGCTACCTGGTCTTGTTCTCCGGATCTTGCCCTTCCCACCCCCCAGGTTAGAAGTGAAGCATGGCTGTCCTTGAAGAGAAATGGACCCTAAGTGGAAGGTACTCATTTCTTTTCTCATCCCCAATCTTCATTTCTGTAACTTGCAGGTGAAAGAAACCCTTCAGAGTTCCTTGCCAAGGCAACCAGCTCAATGTCTTCACTGCATGGTTCAAAACATTATATCGTCAAGAGTTTGTAGTATGAGACATGGTCTTCCTCTAGTTTCAGTGAATGATGATCTTTCTTTAAGTTTGATGTTTATTCCTTGTAGATATATTTCAGGTAGGGAATTCAGTAAATATATATTCACTGTAGTAGTTATCTATTTTTTATATCAAATATCTAATCTCTCCCTTAGAGAACTATAACATCCCTACTCTTAGCTCTGTTATTGAGGTTAATCTACCTCCACACCTGGGCTTTGGCAGGAGCTAGTCTAATCCAAAACATGTATCTTATCTACCTCCTAATCACCAGTGATTAGTTCAGGGATTAGGATGAGCTTGAAATTGCTGAGGTCCTTAACCTGGAAAAAACAGCTAAACAATGGATCCTGCTAATATAATTTGAGCTCCAAATCAAGCTAGATCTACAAAAACTAAAATTGAGTTTTGATATGATTTTATGTATTCATTCAAATGTCATTATATAAAAAAATAAGGCCAAATGTGAAAATCTGCTTAGGAAAACTGTACTTTTTTGCTCATTGTACTGCCACTGTTAAAATACTATCTTGGGCCAAGCCCATGATAAAATAGGAGAGGACTTTGTTAGGCACAAGCCCCAGATGCTTCTCCAGAAACAAAGGCACTGACTGGGGTCATATCCCTCCCCCACTCCTCAACATAAACACAGAGCCATCTGAGGAAAAGTCAACCAGGACAATGACTACCTAACTTGCTTACACCAAGCCACCCACCCCACCCCATGCTCTGGTGGGACTGCCCTTTTCAGTCAAGCTTGTCTCAGTCCCAGTGAGGCAGCCGCCCCCCCCCCCCCCCCCAGAAGACAAACACAAACCCCTGCCCACACCAGATCTCCCATCCAGAGAGTTCTGTTGGGCCTCAGTTCTGGTGGAGTTGGTGTCAGGTCTCATTTTGCAAGTAGATTAGAGCACACCTAGTTAAAACTCACCACATTCAGGCCAGGGACCAGACATTGCCCACAGCAGTCAAGAAGCAGACCACTGGCCTGAAGGATAGCAGCCAAAACATAACAGCCGAGGGCACACAGCATATACTGCAGACACCCTGTGAAGCGCCAGGCCCTGGGCACTACATGACCTCTTCATAAGGCCATTACTTTCAGGGGCAGGAGACATAACTAGCTTTTCCATCATACAGAAGAAGGCAGAGACTTAGACAAAATGCCAAGATGGAGAAATTTATCCCAAATGAAAACAAGATAAGGTCACAGCCAGAGATCTAAGCAAAACAGGCATAAGTAACATGCCTGATCAAGAATTTAAAGCAATAATCATAAGGATACTCACTGGGCTTGAGAAAAGAAGAGAAGACATCAGGAGACCTTACCACAGAGATAAAAGACTTCAAAAAAAGAATTAATCAGAGATGAAGAATGCAATAAATGAGATTAGAAACAGGCCTGATGCAATGAAGAGCAGGCTGGAAGAAGCAGAGGAATGAATTAGTGGCCTAGGAG
The DNA here is from genome assembly GCF_004348235.1 of Phoca vitulina. Lineage (NCBI taxonomy): Eukaryota > Metazoa > Chordata > Mammalia > Carnivora > Phocidae > Phoca > Phoca vitulina. Next base: position 62,238,813 of record NW_022589704.1, on the reverse strand, counting down.
ACAAAATAATGGAAAATAATGAAGCTGAACAAAAGAGAGAAAGAAGAATTATGCAACACAAGAATAAATTTAGGAAACCCAGTGACTCCATCAAATGTAATAACATTCATATTATAGGAATCCCAGAAGAAGAAGAGAGGGAAAAGGAGGCAGAAAATTTATTTCAAGAAATAATAGCAGAAAACTTTCCTAATGTGGGGAAGGAAACAGACATCCGTATCCAGGAGGCACAGAGAATGCCCTTCAAAATCACAAAAGCAAGCCAACACCTAGACATAATCTAATTAAATTTTCAAAATATAATGATAAAGAAAAAAATCTTAAAAGCAGAAAGACAAAAGAAGTCCTTAACTTACAAGGGAAAACCCATGAGGCTAGCTGGAGATTTCTCAGCAGAAACTTGGCAAGCCGGAAGAGAATGGCATGATATATTCAAAGTGCTGAATGGGAAAATCTGCAGCCAAGAATACTTTACCCAGCAAGGCTATCATTCAGAATGGAAGCAGAAATAGAGCTTCCCAGGCAAACAAAAACTAAAGGAGTTCATGACCACTAAACCAGCCCTGCAAGAAATATTAAAGGGGGGAGGGGTCACCTGGGTAGCTCCGTCGGTTAAGCGTCTGCCTTCGGCTCAGGTCATGGTTCCAGGGTCCTGGGATCGAGCCCCATATCAGGCTCCCTGCTCAGCAGGGAGCCTGCTTCTCCTCTCCTGCTCCCCCTGCTTGTGCTCTCTCTCTCTCGCTCTCTCTGTCAAATAAATACACCAAATCTTAAAAAAAAAGAAAGAGAGAAAGAAATATTAAAGGGAACTCTGAGTACAGAGGAGAGACCAAAAGTGATGAAGACAAGAAAGAATCAGAGAAAATATCCAGAAACAACAACAAAACAAGTAATAAAATTGCAATAAATACATATGTATCAATAATTAATTTGTAAATGGACTAAATGCCCCAATCAAAAAACATAGGGTGTCAGAATGGATTAAAAAAAAAAAAGCCATCTATATGCTGCCTACAAGAGACTTATTTTAGACATAAAGACACCTGCAGACTGAAAGTGAGGGGGTGGAGAAACATTTATCAGGCAAATGGATGTCAAGAGGAAGACGGAGCCTAAATACTTATATGGGACAAACTAGACTTTTTTGTTCTTGTATTGTTTTTATCCTGCTTTGGTATTAGGGTAATACTGGCTTCATAGAATGACTTTAAATGTCTGCCCTCCATTCCATTATTTTTAAGATTTTAATAAAGATTGTCATTTTTTTGTTTTTGTTTTTTTTTAAATGGTAGAATTCACCAATGAAACTGTGTAGTCTTGGGCTTTCTTGTGCTGGGAGATTTTTGCTTCCTATTTCAACTTTCATTCTTGTTATTGGTCTAAGATTTCCTATTTTTTGGATTCAAGATTCATGATTCAATCTTGGTAATTTGTGCATTTTTAAGAATTATCTGCTTTCTCCCAGATTATCTCCTGAGTTATCTGGTTTGTTAGTGTATAACTGCTTATAGTAATCTGTTATCACACTATGTATTTCTGTGGTATCTGCTGCATTGTTTTCTCTTCTAGTTCTCATTTTGATTTTTGAGTCTTTTTTTTCTTAGTGTAAAGCATGCCAATTTTATTTATTTTTTTGAAAAACTGGTCATTACTTCCAATGTTATGTTATTGCTTATTCTGGTCTCTATTTTATTTATTTCTGATTTTTATTATTTGCTTTCTCTACTAAATTTGTTAAGTTTCTTCTTTTTCTAGTTCCTTGGGGTTTAATGTTATTTCAACTTTTTTTCTTAATATAAGCATTTATAGCATAAATTTCACTCTACCATCTGCTTTTGCTGCACCCCATAGGTTTTCAAATATTGTGTTTTCTTTCTTGTTTGTTTTGACATATATGGATTTGCTGTTTGATTTCTTATTTGGGCCATTGCTTGTGCATTAGTGTGTTGTTTAATATTTACTTTTAATATTAAAAATATAAAATAAAATGTTGGTAGCACACACTCCAATCTCTAGGGCAGTTTATTAACCTTTTATCTCTACAGAGATAATATCAATCAACGGTTCCTAAAAGCTGGTCTGCACAACGGGGTTGGTCAGTGACAACATTCCCACCAACCCATAGCATTCTTTTCCGATAAATTCTACTGCTATATGATGGTGAGCAGAGCTCTGAGCCAAGTCCTAGGCATGAGAGGCAACTGAGGGGAAGTGCTCTGAAACTCTCTTCCTACTCTAACTAGATAACTGGCTGGAAAATTCCACCTAGACTTCAGGGAGTAGCAGAAGGAACTGGAGGCATGGAGGCCATTGTTTTGTGGCTTTTAGTTGTGCCCAAGATATCCTGAACCAGTATTATGTGGCTTCCGTTATAGACAGCATACTTAATACAACCGAATTCACAAGGAAAGGATAGTGACAAAAAACAGAATCTTAGAACAAGTTGACATTTTAACTCTACTCTGTGTTGAAGAAGATTCCAAGATGGCAAACTTATATCCAGATGACAATTAAACAGTATAGATGTTATAAAATGGAAATGGATTGTAAATTTTCCACTTTTGGATTTTCAAAAATGTATCTATCCTTTTTTGAGTATCTTAGTAGAATCCTGCTAACCTTCTGATGTGAAGGTTTGCCCTTTATTTTAACTATAGATTCCTTTTGGTGTGAGAGAAAAATTTTCTTTATGATATTAGAATGATAGTATAGTAGTATTTATTTTTGCCAAGTACATTTCAAAATTTGCTAACCTTAGGTTGGGCCCACATTCCTAATTTTTTATTACTAGTCCATGACCTTAAAAAGCTTGGAGGGGCACCTGGGTGGCTCAGTCAGTTAAGCGTCTGCCTTCAGCTTGGGTCACGATCCCAGGGTCCTGGGATCGAGCCCTGCATTGGGCTCCCTGTGGCTCCCCCTGCTTGTACTCTCTTGCTCTCTCTGGCAAATAAATAAATAAAATCTTAAAAAAAGATAAAAAAATAAAAAGCTTGGAAACCAATGAATTCCCATTTCCAGGCTAGCCTTAAACTGCCTATGCCTGCCATTAAAAAATATGTATACACACACACAAACACATATATATATATACATAGTACACTAACTTTCATTTTAGAAAGGACACATTTGACTTTATAAATTTTATTAAGATTTTAATTAAAATAATTTAAAGAAATACACCACACAGAAACGTTACAGAAATACAAAAAAACTATAGGCAAACAATGGATAATAAGAATTCTTTTTAAAAGAGATACACAATGATAAAAAAAGAGAGAGAGAGAGATACACAATAGGGAAGAAAAATGAACAATTTTTATATACTATTCATACATTAATTATAAACCATAGCAGTAAAAGCTTTCCGAACATTGGCAAGAAAAGCCGAGAAATTGTTGGTCTTCCTTACATTCTCTTGAAATTCTGCCAGGCACTCAAGATGAGGAGCACTATCTGACACTAGAAGAAAAAAAAAAAAAAAGAAGATAATTTGAATGAGATTTTTTTATGGAAGAGAAGTGTTTCTAATTTAGATGCTTTCATCTAATTCAAATCATTTCAAGTCCATTTTACTGAAATGCTTTGAGCACAGAACAATAGATACAATTGATTTTCATATCCTAACTATCTTTTGGACCTATTCTTTGTTTAATCTCTAAATACTAAAATCTTAAGTACTACGATCTTGCTTTAAAGGTAAACAGGTGGTAGTCAAGGGATTGAAGGGCTTAGTGATAAAGAACAGAATGCCATTTCCCATCATCTTTCTATACATTTTGTTTTAAATAAACTGTTTTAACAGGTGTGTGTGTTGTTTTTTTAAACGGTTAAGTCAGTTTTCTCTGTAAACCTTTGGCTTGACTTCTAGTTTCTGGTCACTAGATCAAAAGAGAACAACTTTCAAAGCCAACTTTTAATAATTTATAATTATGGGGAAAAATCTAAACTTTTATAAGTTTTCATTAGAAAATGTGACTGCTATTCTAAAAGTGTATTCTAATTATAGGGCTTCCTAATCAAATGAGACACAAAGTCACAAGTAAACAGTACAGCTCTCACATGTAGTTGTACAAAATGGTACATCTTGGGACCAAGTCTCCAGTGAGGGTGGTCAAAGGAAAGGAATGATCCAGGTTTCTCCCCCAACAATTTAGTCCTTTGTCCAAGGAGAAGAAATTCGACCATGTCAGATTTCCAGCTCTTTGGTTGAGATCGCTTAGGAAACAAGGACCATGACCACAAGAGAAAGAATAGCAAAGAGCACTTGGTTCAAAATCACACTGTAGATTCTATTTTAATACACTATCAAATACTGTGATACTATGTAGCAAGAGAGAATATACAATTTGGAGAACACTAAAAACCTAGGTATGTGGGTTTTTTGGGTTTGCTTTTTAAAATTTAGCACTCATTAAAAAATATTTACTGAGAGAATATATAAATACAATATACAATATGAATTCCATGAGAATGAGGACCGAGTCACCAGGGTACATTAGGGAGCCAACTCGGCAGCCCTCCTGAGTGTGTATCTGCTATAAATGCTTTAAGATGAGAACACAGGTCTAATGAGCTGAGAAACATTTTCCTGAATTCCAATAAATGAAAAATTACCTTAAAAGGGGCATTAGAAGAATTAAAAAGAAATAAATATATTTCCATTCTCTTCTTGTTCCCCCTATTATCAATCATATATATTCCCCATAAATTGATGACCTTCTGGCCTGCTGGAGAATCAGTAAGTGAGCTAAATTATCAATGTGTGGGATTTTTCAGGAGACAGTAATATTTCTTAAATTGATTTTTGGGAAGATAAATGATCACATTCTGATGACTTAGCATTTGCTTTTAAAATCAACTACTTTCATAAATTATAATATTCATATTTACATAGTTATATCCTTTATAACTTTAGCTTTAAGTTCTCTGAAAGGATAATTCAAACTTGTATATGAAATGCACTGATCTGTGGCCTTTAACACTTTTCTGCCACTGTGGCACCGTGCCGTTCTGAAGAAAAGGGACATATTTAGGATCCTACATAATAACTACAAATCACAACTATACTCAGAGGCTTTAGAAGACACTATCCCATGAAGCAAGACTGGCAAAGAAAGCACTACCTTATGGGAATTACTTTCCTTCCTATTACTTTCTATGTGGAGTCAGATAACATTTGGGGATGCCAATCTTAAATACTAGTTAAGAGATAGGAATACATACCTTCATATTCCTTGGCTTCATTTAGGTGGAGGGAAAACATAAATGGGTTCTCAGGATGCTTAGGGTCAATATTAGTGAATATAAATTGTAATTTATCACCTGAAAAGAGAGATTAGATTATTTGGTATGAGAATATTTTATCGTGCCAAGGGTTTCAATGGAGATGAGCTTTCTCACCTGTCCTTAATATCTATATGCTAAATACATACATACATACATACATATATATATTTAACCAAACCTCCAAATGTACAAGTTACAAATTAGTTTTAAATGAACTGTAGTATAAATATGATTTTAAAAAGCACAACAAAAGAAAATAATTGATACACTGGACTTCATCAAAAAATAAAAACTTTTGTCCTTCAAAGGATATTATCAAGAGAGTGAAAAGATAACCCACAGAATGGGAGAAAATATTTGTAAATCATATCTCTGACATGGATTTAATATATAGGATATATTTTAAAAAACTACAACTGAACAACTAAAAGAAAAGCAACCCAATTCGAAAATGGACAAAAAGGACTTGAACAGATACTTCTCCAAAGAACAGACACAAATGGTCAATAAGCACATGGAAAGATGCTCAACAGCGCTAATCACTGGGGAAATGCAAACCAAACTACAATGAGATATCATTTCACACCTACCAGGACAGCTATAGCAAAACAAAACAAAAAAAGAAAAGTGTGGATGAAGACAAATGCAAGATGGTGCTGAAGCTGTGGAAAAGTCTGGCAGTGCCTCAAAAAGTTTAAGTCAAGAATTACAATAGACCCAGTGACTCTATTCCGAGGTACATACTCAAAAGAACTGAAAATAGGGACTCCTATAACTTTGCCAACGTTTATAGCAGCATTACTCACAGCAGCCAAAAGGTGATAATAACCGTGTGTTCACTGATAGATGATCAGATAAACGAAATATGGTATATACACACAATGGAATATTATTTGGTCATAAAAAGGAAGGAACTTCTGATACATGCTACAACATGAATGAACCTTGAAAACATGCTAAGTAAAATAATCCAGATGCAAAAGAACAAATACTATAGGATTGCACCTATATGAAATACTTAGAATAGGTAATTATAGAGACAGGAAGTAGATTAGAGGTTATCAGGGGCTGGGGGGGAGGAATAAGAAGTTATTGCTTAATGAGTACATAATTTCTGTTTGCAGTGATGAAAAATTCTGGAAATGTGGTGATGATTGCACTGCATTGTCAATGTAATTAATGTCACTGAATTGTACGATAAAAATAGTTAAAATGGCAAATTCTAGGTCATAGTTTTACCACAATAAAAAAATGTACTACTAAACAGATTTAATTTGAACTTTTATACACAGTAATCCAGACTTAATGCCTATTTTCCAAAAGACCTCCAAATGCTCCCAAAGGAGTAAATGCCCATTAGAAATTAAAAATGGCAGCCACAAAGTAGAAACTCACATACATTTTAATTTTGCTCTACAGCATAAAAAATTAGGAAATCTCATTTTAAAAATAGTTTTAATTAGGTCGCGGCTTGCGTGGAGTCAGCTCACGGGTCTGGGAGACCTGAAAATTGAGAGCTTCTTCGCACCCCAGCAGCTGCACCCGACAGCTCTGCGGCCGTCACCACGCCACAAAATGAATACACTGAGTTACACCGGAAGCGATATGGTTATTGTTTGGATTACCATGAAAAAAAAAAGAAAGAAGGTCGAGAGGCTCATGAACGATCAAAGAAGGCAAAAAAGATGATTGGTCTGAAAGCTAACCTCTACCATAAACAGTGCCATGCTGAGACAATACAAATGAAAATCGACTATCAAGATGCATGAAAAGAGAAACACCAAAAAAAAGAATGATGAAAAGACTCCACAAGGAGCAGTACCTGTATATCTACTGGACAGAGAGGGACAGTCCTGAGCTAAAGTACTTTCCAATATGATTAAACAAAAACGAAAAGAGAAAGTGGGAAAATGGGAAGTTCCTTTACCCAAAGTTCATGCCCAGGGAGAAACAGAAGTATTAAAAGTTATTCGAACACAAAAGAGAAAGAAGCAAGCATGGAAGAGGATGGTCACTAAAGTCTTTGTTGGAGACAGCTTTACTCGAAAACCACCTAAATATGAAAGATTCATTAGACCAATGGGCTTACGTTTCAAAAAGGCCCATGTAACTCACCCTGAATTGAAAGCCACCTTTTGCCTGCCAATACTTGTTGTAAAAAAGAATCCTTCATCCCCACTATATACAACTTTGGGTGTTCTTACCAAAGGTACTGTAATTGAGGTGAACCTGAGTGAGTTGGGCCTTGTGACACAAGAAGGCAAAGTTATTTGGGGAAAATATGCCCAGGTTACCAACAATCCTGAAAATGATGGATGCATAAATGCAGTCCTGCTGGTTTGACAGCAGTTTCAGCCAAGAAAATCCTTATAATTACTGAAGACTACACACCGATCAGGAAGACCACCATTACTGTGGTGGTTCTGAATACCACCAAACAGCCTTACGTATCTGCAGTCATCAAGAGAAGTATTTATTCTATTGTGAAAAACATTAAAATAGACATTTATTAAAATAAAAAAAAGTTTTAATTACAAAAAGTAATATTGAAAAACATTTGTCTTACATTTTTAATCAAAATGAAATAATTACATTAGTACACCAGATTTTAAAAACAAGATTGATTGATTGATTGATTGACTGATTTATGAGAGGGGTGGGGAAGGACAGAGGGACAGAGAATCTTGAGCAGATGCCACGCTGAGCAGGGAGCCTGACACCCGTCGCAGGTCGCTGGGTTTGATCTCACAACCCTGAGATCATGACCTGAGCTGAAACCAAGAGTCTGTCACTTAGCTGACTATGCCACCCAGGCGCCCCCAGTACACCAGATTTTTAAAAGTGTTAATAGTAATGGGAGGGAAACATGCCAAGGAAAAAAGACTTCCTAAGATAATGAAGGGTTTAATTTGGGTTGTCTTCTTTAAAAAACATTTCCTGACTTTGAGGGCTATGAGAAAGCTTTATTTTTAAATCTAAAATAATTCTAAAGCTTTCTGGTTCAAAAGCACCTCAGGATGACAGTAAGTCCAATGGATCAAAAATTCAGATCTGGACCCTGTATCTCCCTCTAATCAAAAGGTTATTATTTTTTATTAAAAGCTTATTCCAACAGATGGAGGGGTGGGGCAGAAACAAGACTCACAGATATATGAATCACAGAGCCCAGACAATCAAAGAAATATAATTAAATATACAGAAAAAAGGTTTACCTTTTCATTAATAATCAAAGAAATGCACTTAAAAATAAATGCTCCAATTATATCAAGTCAACTACCAAAAAAAACCAAACACAAACAAACTTAAAAAACTACAATTCTTGCAAGAAGACAATGAAATGGGTACTCTTTACATTGTAGAGAGGTGTGCACAAAAGAATTAATATGGCAGGCCTGACGCTGCTATCATTAAGAATTTTAGAAAGGCCTGCTTGCAAGTTGGTCATTGGCTGGCGTTGGGGCCCCCCAAACCACCCCAGATTTGAAGAGTCACAAGGAGGAATCATAGGACTCCCCACAGGGTCATACTCACGGCTATGATTTATTAGAGAGAAAGGCTACGGCAAAATCAGCAAAGAGAAAAACACATGGGGTGAAGTCTAGAGAAAACCAGCACAAGCTGCAAGAGTCTCTGATGAGCTTCCCCGGTAGACAACACTTTACACGTATTGTCACATTCAGTGCTAAGGGAATTAAGCACATCCTGTGTGACTCTGCTGGATTAAGACTCTTAAAAAATTATGTCTGAAAAAGTGTTTCTTTTAGACTTTGCCCCAGTGCCTTTTTTGGGCTGATTTTGTTTTGTATCCTCTCTGCAATAAATCTGAGCCATGAATATCACTATATGCAGAGTCCTGTAAGTCTTTCTAGGGAATCACCAAACCTGACGGTGATCTTGGGGACTGCTAACACAACAAATATTGATATAAATTGGCACATATACTACACATAACGCCATTAAAATATTTACATGCTTTAACCCAGTAATGCCTCTCTGGGAATTCCATGGAAATTATACAAAAGAAATGGAGAAGTCTATATTCACTGTAGTACTTCTAAAACCGAACCACAGGCAGAATCCAAAGGTTAAGTTAGAAACAAACCTGTATTAAATGATAGATAAAAGATTGGATAAATTAAGATACATTAACGGAATGAATTATTACACTACCATTTTAAAACTACCATAGGAAGGCGATAGCAACTGGAAAAATGCTAATCATACAATACCAGTAAGAACAAGGAACAAAAATTATTTTTGTGGTGGCAATCATGCCAAAAATACATTTATTAAAATACTGGATGATAAATAACCAAGGCAGCAGTAATTATGTTAGGATGATAAAAATGTTTAAATTCTTTCCTATTTTCTAAAAAGTTAATAATGTTGTCATTATTTTCTTTGAAAACATTTTTTAAATTCGCTACTTATCCTTTCTAATCTTGTGTTTTACTTACATTAATATACATACCATAAATTTTTCGAATTTCTAGTCCAAGTCGATCTTTATATAAGTCTGCTGATTTCTGTAGTCTTTTCAACCTCTCTTCATTAGCTTTGTTAGCAGCAGAAATAGCTATGATTTTTTTAAAAAATACACATATTTGAATATGAAATGTTTTTAGACAAAGAGACTTCACAGCATAAAAAATGTGCTTAATAGTTCCTGGCAGAGAATGTGTGATCAATAACTCTGTTGCATAAAATATACTATGGTTTCTCCAGACAAATCTTATTTAGTGAAACTGTCTCCCACTCTGCTTAATTAAGCTGCCATATCAATTGCATTATCACTCTGGTTATATTAGAAATCAAAAGGACCTTTAAGTAAAACAAGAGAAAATACAGCCCACTTAGCTAACTTCACACAGCTTCCTTGCAGAACTGAGTGGCTGGCTATGCCCCTGAGGCATGTCATCCATTTTTAGTAATGAACTGGAGAGAAGGCAAGAGATACAGATTTGTGAACCATCACCACTTTGAAATTTAGGTTAATGTTTTAAATATGTGTATAACTAGAAACTTACTTTCCTTCTTCTTAGCATATTCTTCCTTAAGATCCTGAATATTTGCAGTCAGTACTTCCAGTTCCTGCTTTTTGTCTTTTATTTCAGCAATCAACCTTAACAAGTTATCTTTTTTTTCTTGAATGAGGTTATTCTGCCTACAGATCTCTGTAAGAAACACAAAGTGTTAGCTAGAATATATATACTTTGCTCTCCAACATCTATAACAGATAAGAAATATTGACTTTCATAAGATCAATAATGTTTTAGTTGGTAAGTGCTTCCTAATGGTTCAAAAATTATAAAGAACAAAAAGAAAAAAAATCCTATTCTTTTCTATTTGCATTTGAAAATAAAAGACCCTGCAGCTCTACTCTTCAAATAAGTACATAAATAAAGCTCACCATCAAAGACAACCAAAATCTGGACAATGTTTTTACACAGTGCTTTAAAGAAACAGTTCATTCTAATGCTGTATTAATGATTCTGGAAGACACTAAAAAAAAAAAAAACAGAAAGAAGTGAAGGAAGAGAGGAAGGGAGACAGAGAGGAAGGAAGGATGAAACCTCATTTATATTTGTAATAAACAAAATATCTAGGAATAATCTAGATCAAGAAATATGTAGGCCCTATATGAAAAAAAGGGCAAAACCTGTCTGAGACATGTATTTGATTTGACCTGGATGTATGGAAAGACATTTTATGCTTCTAAATATTATAAAGATGTCACTATTTCCCAAATTCATTTCTGTATTAATGCAGTCCCAATGGAATTTGAGGGAAGGGAAAGGGAAGACCTAAAAAAGTAACTATAAAATTTATCTGACGATACACAGGTGAGAAGAGTTAAGGAAATACAGTAAGAAAAATAATGAGGAAAGGGACTTGTCCTATTAAATTTAACATCTGTGATTGTGACACTTTTAATACAATAGTGGGGTACCAGCTGAAGAAATGACATACAGTTTAGTTAAAACAAAAACTGCTTTTCCAAACAAACATTGGTATATTTAGGAAATTAATATGAGAAATGAAATATAAAAACAAGTGGTAGATGGTTCCCCAAACCGTGCTGAAATCCAAAATAAATTCCATATTTATTAAATATTTAAATATAAAATGAAATCTTACAAAAAACTAAAAGGCAGTATCTGAATATAAAATTACTTCTATGGGGAAAGATCTTTTTACTCAAAGGCAAAAAGAAATCAAAGAGAAAAATATATACCAGCTACATAAAAGTTAATAAGTAGGCGAAAAACCTCCTATTTGATTCAAATAAGCATAAAACTCTACTATATGCTAGGAACTTTGTTCAACACCTTATATTTCTGTAAATTTACTTAAATTTCACTATAATACATTTTGTAGATCTAATTTAAAAGAGGAAAAAGGCTCAGCAGATGACTAACGTGCCCAAAGCTTTATTTGCTAGGATGCAATAAATAGAAGACCTGGATTCAAACTCAGGATTTGACTTCAAAGACCATGCTTTTGAGCATTAAATATTCTCCCCCAACTGTTTTTTTTTTTTTTTTGAGATTTATTTATTTATTTATTTGACAGAGAGAGAGAGAGCACAAGCAGGGGGAGCAGCAGACAGAGGGAGAGGGAGAAGCAGGCTCCTTGCTGAGCAGGGAGCCCAACTCAGGGCTCAATCCCAGGACGCCAGGATCATGACCCAAGCCAAAGGCAGCCACTTAACTGAGCCACCCAGGTGCCCCTCCCCTGACTGTTCTTAATCTAAAGAAGACACAAATATAAATTCCTAAGACAAAAACAGACAAAAGAATAAACAGAGGAAATATAGACTGCAGATGGTTAATAAATATGAAAGACAATTTAACCCAAGTAGTAATCACAGAAATGCAAATAAAGCAGTAACATACCAATTTTAATTTAGTACAACAATGTTTACAAAAATAATAGCTAGCAGTTGAGAAGAATGCAAAATACTAGAGTTCTTGTAGCGTATCTTTGACATTGCAAAACAAGTCTTAAGGATATTCATGTCCTTTGATTAGTTATTTCATTTCTACAAGTTACTTTAAGAAAACAAGATGTGTGCAAGTACTTATATACAAAAGATTATTTTCAGTATTATTTACAATGCTGAAAAACTGAAAACATCCTAAATGGCTCATGGGTAAATTATTAAATACAGTAGATCAATAAGGTAGAATATTTTTTCAAAGAATTTAGCAATATGGAAAAATACTCTAAAAAAAGTTATATAGATACCATGAACAAAATTATGTCAAAAATACTACATAGGACATGAAAAAGAAAAAAGAAAAAAAGTACGTCACTTTGTTAAATATGATTCTCAACGTTTCAGATAATTTGTTTACTTTTCTGTATTTTCCAAGAATTTGGACATGATCATATATTATGTCAAGTATAATTTAAAAATAGACATTTTATCAGAATTAACAGAAAGAAAACTGCTTTAAAAAAAAAAATTCAATTTAAACCAAAACTAAAGCCAAAAACAGTTCAGCCATTTCTTCTCCCAAACCCTGCCTCTGGCAACCACCAATCTGTTATCTATGAGTTTGCTTGTTTTAAAAAAAATTTTTTTTTAGATTCCACACATATCATATAGTATTTGTCTCTCTGCCTTATTTCACTTAGCATAATGCCCTCGAGGCCCATCTATGTCACAAATGTCAACATTTCATTACTTTCATGGCTTTATTCTATCGTGTATATATATATATACACATACCACAATCACTTTATCCACTCATCCATCTATGAACACACAGGTTGTTTCCTTAACTTGGCTATTGTAAATAATAAACACGGGGGTGCAGATATCTTTTTGAGTTAGTTTTCATTTTCCTCTAATAAACACCCATAGTGGGGATCATATGGTAGTTCTAGTTTTAATTTTCTGAGGAACCTCCATACTATTTTCCAGAGTGGCTGCTATAGAAAAATGCTACTTTAAAAAAGGGTAAGTATGTTGTATGACAAAAGAGATGCATATTTAAAGTCCAAAGGTCTCGGTTCCATTCTGGTTTCTCAGTTGTCACCCGAGGACCTTGGTCAAATTACGACTTTGGCGACGCTTATGAAACAAGAATAATAATGGCGGCTCCCTGTATTTACTTCACAGGGCTAGAGTCTCCAATAATAATAATATGGAAACTTCTAAACTATTAATGATACATAAATACCATATATGTCATGTTTTTATTACAACATTTAAAGAACTGTATGGGGGCACCTGGGTGGCACAGGCAGTGGGTGTCTAACTCTTGATTTTGGCTTGAGTCGTGATCCCAGGGCTGTGGGATCAGCACATCGGCCCTGTGCTCAGCGCAGAGTCGGCCTGTGATTCTTTCCCTCTGCCCATCCCCCCCCCCCCCCCCCCCCCCCCAGCTCTCTCAAATAAATAAATAAATAAATCTAAAAAAAAGGTTCTGGAACCTTTCAGAAAGAAAAGAAAAGAGAAGAAAGAATGAACTGTATGGATTTGTGCCAATACAAATGTAAGGGCCCTTGATGTTGCATAACTATTATTTTATGTGTACATAGTCAGCTGTCTCTTTTATTCTCTAGGGCAGGTATTTCAAACTTTCACTACTACTCACCACACAAACCCTCCCTCGAATTTTCCTTCCATGTGGAAAGGTTGTTTTATGCTAACACTGGAAAGAGCAGACATTTTAGCTGCACTCTTAAACCTTGTATCTATCAAATGTATGACCTTAGCTAAGTTTCTTAATCTCAGTGAGCTTCAAATTTCTGTCTTGTAAAGATTTCAGGATTTAAGAGCCTGGTCCATAGTAAATGCCGCTCACTTTGAACAGAGGATAAATAGAAGGAACAGATGCTCCAGGTGGGCCAGAATTTTTGGCTAATTTGTTCTCTGCAGTATCTTCCTAGAAGGGTACCTGGCACAGAGTAGCTACTCAACAAATATGTGGTAAGTGAATAAGTTCCCTCAAGCTTGCCGACTCCCCAAATGTATCTATATCAGTATCCTCTCCTGACAGAGTACCACTGGCTCCTTCTCCAATCTATGGTTAATCCAGATTCCCTCCCCTCTATTCTACTACTCATTGTCCCCTGACCCTTTTTTTCAACATCTGTTTCTCCACTGACTTCTTTCCTGCAGCAAATAAACATGCTCATTTTAGGGTAGACACCTTAAAAATGAAAAAAATTCTGTGCTCACTCAGCCCATTCCATTATTACAGCAATTATTACCATGTATTTTAATTGTGGATTCCCTGTCTGTATATTCCACTAAATTGTAACCAGTATGTAGACATTATACTTTGTGCACTGTTGTCTCCACGCTAGACAACTATCAGTCAAATATTCACTGAATTAATTAAACTTAGGTAAATTATATTTCTGTTCAAGCATAAACTGATTTTTTAAAGAAAAACAATTGATAATGCTTTTAGATTTTAGACTATTTAGAGCATATTTTCACTACAGGTCATCTTTAAGAGCACACTGAGACTCATAGTAGCAAAAATTGATAGTTTCAAACTTAGGTTTCTAATCCCCAGCAATTCTACAAACCAAGAATGTTTACACACACACACATACACACAAGTGGTTTTCCTTTCTGCTTGTGGTTACAGAAGAAATGAAAACAATAAAAGGGCAAGGAAGCTTCAGGGCAGCTCAGAAAGTAAATACGGGTAAAAGGCTAGCATTATAGCCTACCAGGGTTCCAAAATCAAACGCCTTCAGGGGCCAGATAATAAGTGGGCAAAACAAAGCCAAAGAAATTATTGGGGATTGTAGCAAATTAAAGGACACATGTTCCATCTAAAGACATTCCATTAATACTGTTTAAAACATGGTGCCGTGAAATTTAGCCTGTGGCCACAAGTCTGTGATCTGTGTGATCTGTGTATAAGAATTCAATAAAACCTACACATACACCGTGGAAACTCCAGAGTGGTATAAACGAGAGGGCAAGAATAACAGGAAAAATATGGAGAAAACAGTCAAGAGTACTAACCCTACCCCCAAAGAACTGAGGAACTCCAGCTTTTCAACCCCCAGCCTATGACTTCCAATGAGAAACAAACTCATTTTTCAAATAACTGGCATTTACACATCAGCACAGATGAATCTCACAAGCATACTGATGAATAAAAAAAGGGACAGAATACACACAAAATGATGCCACTTATATAACATTCAAAAAACAATACTAAATACTAAGAGGTTAGTTCTGGAAGGTGGGAGAAAAGTATACATGGGATGGATGTTCTATTTCTTAAGCTGGGTTGTAGGTACACAAATGTTTATTAGTTTTATATGTATGTGTATATATACACACACACAATACATTGTTTTATTTGTATGAGGGATTGCCTAAAGATGTTCAATCTAAAAAAACTCTGTGATCTACAGTTTGTCACCTACGATTTTGATATTCCAGAAACATCTCAACCATTCGTTCTTCTTCCTTTAATTTCACAGACAGCTTTTCTGAAAGAGAAATTGGAATTGAAGTTTCAATTCAGCTGAAATAACATAAAAAGCAAGAACAATGAAACAGCATGTTACAAGTTAACTTCAGTTACCTCCACATGCTTTGATGGAGTCTTTGTAGGTATCTCTTAGTCCCACCATCCCACAGGAAGTGTCACTGACAGTGCTTTTGAATTTATTCCAAAATTCGTTTATGCTTTTATCAAATAGTGCAAGTTCGTCCTCTATCATTTTGGAAGAAAATGCTACAAAACAAATAGAACATTATATTTCTTATGAGTCATTGAAATCAAATCAGGCTCATATTCCAATCAAGCGTATTTTGGCAGTGTGACCTTTGCTAGAAAATAGTTAGCAGCTTACTTTTAACTCTAGATATTCCAGGGCAGATCAAGCCACCTGGACTTAACCACCGTTAAGATGCAAGATTCCAGGAAAGACATCTTTACCTCCTAGGGACTTGTCAGTAGTGTAACTGCACAAGACACTCACACAGCTCTATGACCTTGGGAAAATGATTCTGACTCCGTTTTCTCACAAGTAAAATTGGTAACTTATAAGGCGTTTCCAACTCTGACCATCTGAATTCTGGCCTGCATTGCCAGGTCCCAGATGGATGGCCCCCTCTCATAGGATAAGACCCCACATCTAGCCTGTCTCTCCCTCCCACTAAGATCAGGAAAAGTAGCACTAAACAGGCGACTGGAGTGGGAATTTAGTGGGCTTAGTCCAGGAAAGGTACAAGTCATCTGCACTCTCTGGGTCTTGGTGTCCTCTTCTGTAAAACAATGTCCCGTAAGACTGCAGGCTCCACCAGTTTTCTGTACCGCTAAAACCATCCCCAAAACCTAAAACCTTCCCAGGAGGGCCACAGACCTCTCGTTCGCTGAAACCCGGAACCTTTCAGCCTCACCGCCGCCCACCCCGACGAGCAAACAACAAGCGGTGCATTTCAGACCTCGTTCTCGAAAATAAATCCCGCCCGGAAACCCACTTTCCCTTATCGCGACAGGCGGATCGGGGAGCCCTGGTGAGTTCCCACCTCCCTCACCTTCTCCAGGAGGCCTGAGCCCCGCCACCTACCCACAAAAGACCTGAACCAATTCGAGCCAAAACCGGGTCTCCAGAACCAGGTCCCGCAGCCGCGCCGACTTTCCTATTTCAAATCTTAGGGCGCCTTGCTCCTCCCGCCCTCGGGCGTCCATTCGCCTTCGGATTGGCTGATAGCTAGGCTCCTCATGACGGGATTGGTTGATCTAGCCCTCCGGGATTCTCGCGAAAAGATAGGGGAAGTGCATTCTGGGATTTGTAGTTTTTTCTGAGACAAGTCGGACTCTCAGCTCTGCTTCGTAAAATACTAATTAATAGCTCCAGAGGGACTCGCCCCAGCACAAGGCATTCATCAGTTTCAAATAAAGGCTTCTGTAACAAATATAAATATTGAACTTTAATCGCATTCTGTTGCCAAGTATATTCCCTCTTCTTTAATATTCCCTGTAGCTTAAAGTTAATTTAAAAAAAAATAAAGCTAATAAAAATACCATTGCTTAATCTGTCTCATCATTTAATAACTTTTCATTGGGAAGTGGTTGGAACATTACTGTCTACTGGCTTCTAATATGAACGTTTCCAAAATTTCTTAAGTCTCTGTTTTTGACCATGTGAAACAGAAACAAAGAGCAGTACCTAGTACTGGTATTCTTTGCCCCAGTAGAAACTCAAAGACACAAAACTTTTCATGGACAAGTTTCTCGGTACCTACCCTCTCTGATAGTCTGTGTTGCTGATAAAAGCGAAAAGAAGCGGGGAAGCCAGAAGTAATTCAAGGTTTTCAACTCTGATATCTGTAAGAATGGTGATGCTGTTGGTGGGATGGAAATCATCTTCGTGGTTGTTTTGGTGTGCTGGGGGAAGGGTGATGCGGGGAGGTGAGGCAGGAGAGGATATTGTTGGGAGATCCAAGTGTTAATATCCCGTAGGCATGTTACTTCTTTAGTCAATTCAACAGTGGCTACCTGCTCCAACTCTGCAGTAATACTGCCTGAGTTTGAAATCCAGCCTCCATCATTTACTGAGTTTGATGTTGGGCAAGTTACTTGGCCTATTGGACCTCAGTTTCCTCATCTGTAAAGTGAGGGTAACAATAATAATACCTTCTTCCTTCATGTATCCAATGTGAAGACTAAAAGAGATAATAAATGTAAATGCCTTAGAAGAGGTCCCTATAATATAAGTACTCAAAATGGTTTCTTGTTTTCATGATTTTATACCCTACCTACTTCCTATGCAATAGACTGTCATATTAAAACACATATAAGTAAGACTTTAAATAGAACAAAATCTAAGTTGGCCAAGAAATAAGAGAAATTATTACAACTGAATACTCACTTTAGCCAAGGCAATGCATATTGCTCCCATTACAAGACAATCACACTACTTGTTGAATTTTGATCTTAAGGAAACATGCATTCTGCTATGTCTGGATAAGTATAGAATATATTCCTTCCACCCAATTCAAGTTGAATTAATTAGGTGTGGTTATTTAGCATTATCCATTTAATAATTTGCCAATATCTCACAAATATAACAATTTTAGTTTCAACATATGGATACTAAATTTCAAACAATAGTCTGAAAACAGCTTCAGTAACTTCTTTAGGCCATTACTAGTTCAAGATAATAAATTATTTCCCCAGCTTGAAATAATGCGTGGACCATCTATCTATGCGTTCCTGATAGAATCTGGCAAAGCATGACCGATCTATGAGCAAAATGGAAAAAAAAGAGTTTATTAGCAAGGCTTTGAGATATTCACCACTGACACAAGGCTACAACTATATCTCTTAGACTAAGGTGAACATCTTGCAGTTGACTCATTTTTCTGCCTTCTTTAGTGGATTACTCTTGCTAAGTTGACTCCAATTATTAGTGGGTGGAAACATCCAGATGGTCCTCAGAATCGATTCTTGTGGTTTACAGAAGATCTCTTCTTTTCTACTCTTCCAGCTTTTCTGACAATATTTTGGGGGGCCTATAGAACATTGTTATCTTGCAGAATTTCAAACTGGAAGGAACTAGAACTCTATTAAAATCATCTGAGGACCAGAAAGAGGCACTAGCTATTCAACTTGAATTTGCTAAAGGATGGGCAAGATGCAGGGATACTTGTCAGGAACTCCAAGTAAATGAAATTGATTCACTATTTGCATCCTTCTTGATAAAGCTGAGGAGGAAAGAAAAATAGGAAAAGAACACAGAGGATATGCACTTTAAAGAATGGAAAATATATATGGCTTGTACTATGGAGTTAAAATTATTATTTTCATCTCTGACCATGGCATGTTTGTGAATATAAAGCCCTTGATTATAGGCCAAAAGGTCTTTACTACTATTTTCTTTCATTATCGTTAAGGATTCAAACACCAACAATAAAACATATGTGTAAATAACATGCTCAGTGGTACCTGATATTGGGTACTCTATCCTAAGAGCTAATTCAGACCAACAAAATCAGGACAAATTATTACCAACATTTAACACATCACAACATGAGTCAGATTCCAGCCAAGGGACTGTTATTAATAAGCTTAGACATACAGTTTGCTGTAATATCTTCTTTCATTTCACAGATATTTATCCAAGGACTTCTGATTTCTGGTAATATTTATCTTAAAGCAAAATTGTATCTATTGGCATCTCAGAACTTGAGCTGAATGAATAATGATGCTTGTTTCTAAGGTTTTCACTGGTCCAGGTTAGTGAATACAGTACTTAACAAGATTCATGGAGGGGTGCTGAGTGGACCACCAGCTTGATGAATTACTTACCGGACCTTGGACTGGGGCAAGTGGTTGTCCCACTGATGTGCAGATTTTAGGGCAGGCCCTGGGTGTCCACTCTCTTCTGTTCTTTCTCAGGGCTCATCCTCAACCAAGGAGTGAGGGAGAAACTTCTGTGTCATTTGTCAAAATATTCCTCTCTAGAAGAAAAGGTGAATGGTTTCTCTCTATTCCACCAAACGTAGCTAGAAACAACCAGCTTTTCTTTCTGTTCAGCACAGCTTTCTTGGCTTTAAAAAGGAAAAAGCAGAAGCTCCCCCATCACAACTCCATAGAACACCACCATCATCACTATCATCATACATACCTGCCTTTCATTTCAACCCAACCAGGAGTTTTGGGATATCTATTATGTGCCATGTGCTGAGAGGGGCACTGTATTCTCTGGGATATATATGGTCTGTAACCCAGGGTAGGGGAGGGGGTAGTAGGAAGTAGGTACGTATTTCCAGTCTGGGGGCTTCTGGGCCATGGTTACAGGAGCCTTGGTCAGACTGACTGAAACTCCATTGCTCCTTCTCTGGAAACTTGATTCTTTCTCCAATGGGTGAAGGATCATGGGGTACAAGAAGAAAGGTCATTGTCCTCTATGGCACATGCCCTTGCTGAGTAGATACCTTCCATCTTGGGGGCAGAACTCAGGATTAAAATGATAAAAGCAATGCCATGGTTAAGATTAAAAGTTTTCCACTTTTCTGGATATAAGGATCCCTTTATGACATATACATTTATAGTGAACTCCCCAAATGCTAGCTAGTACTTGTACTTTCAATATCTGTTCACTGAGAAAATTAAAAATGATAAAGAGTTACTACGAATTCAGAAGAGAGGAAAGCTCTTTGGGCAGATTCCAGGTTAAGAACAAGTAATAGAAAATGCCTGTATTCGAAAGACTCTTGAACAAAAACTTTAAATTCTCTAAATCTCTGCATGGCCTATGTCAGGAGTCATTGGAAAAGATGATTCAAGAAAATGTCTCTTATGATAATTGCTATGATCAAAGCACAGTATATCCAAAGTGAAGTCAACCTTTAGTGCCAGATTTTACCTGGAGCCTTTCATTTCCTCCCTAAAATTTAAAAAAGGGCTAGGACCTCCAGCATGGTGGAATGAAGAAGTCGCCAAATCCTGTCCCCAAAAAAGCAACTATAAAACTGAACAAAATCATAAAAAACAACCATTTCAGTGCCCTGGAAATAACCCAAAAGCTTACAGCAAACTAAGACGCATTTATCCCTAAAAAAAATACTAAAAAACATAATTATTTTGAGTATTAAAAATACTCAAAAACATTATTAAGTCAGAGACAAAAGGCTACATATTATATAACTCCCATTGCATAAAATGTCCTTTGCGTAAAATACCTTTTGCATAAGATATCCAGATAAGGCAAATCCACAGAGACAGTTCAGTCTTTGCTTAGAGCTGGGAGTGGAAGCAAACATTAACTGCATGAGGACACAAGGGAACATTCCACAGTGATGGAGACATTCTAAACTGGTTTGTGGTGATGGTTGCACAACTCCATAAATTTACTAGAAATAACTGAATTGTACATTTACAATGGTGAATTTTACGATATATAAATTATCCCTCAAATTATTCATTCATACCTCAAAATCGTTAAAATAAAAAATATGAAGGACATCAACACTTCAAAGAAAAGAAAGTGTACATTTTCCAAACATACAAAAGACATTCTATATAGTAATAAAGATCCTGATGTACAGTAAAGTTTGAGAATACCTACAGTAGGTAGGTATTCTTTGGGCCATCTATAAAAAGGAACCCAGGTGCAAAGTGTCTTAATTGCACTATGAAGAAAAAGAATAGTATTGCCCAATGGGCTGCTCTGTTAGGTCCTTTGGTGATCCAAGGAAAAGTTTATGAATGTATAGTTCATGATCATTTGTAGAGAAGAATGAATAATGAGACAAGTGGAGGGGGTGCCTAGAAAATCGATAGCCGGGTCACTTGTAACAGTGTCATCATGGAATGCCAATATTCCCGGAATCCTAACCGGAATGGAAGTAATTCTTTTCTGAAAGTCACTAGGGTCTCAACTCAGTCTGAAATAAATCCATTTTACATTACAAGGTGCCCCTGGAGAGATTTCAAATACAATTATTTTACAGCAGGCAGATAAGCTTGTAGTAAAAGGATAATGACCATGCACAAAGACATAAAGGTCAATGCCTCCAAAATACGCTTTTGTTTACTACCAGTGCACCAGCGACACAAGCTAAAGTCAAATATCTCTGAATGATGTTGAATTGCAAAGAGCACTATACCTCAGAGATGAATGGTTCATCTCATGATAAGAATATATCTTGTGGCTATATATTTGGCATGCGGAGCATATTAAAGGAATTCTAGCCTCTGTCCTACAGGTTGCAATCTAAGTAAAACTGGCAGGATTTACTGCCAATCGAAACCCCAGGAAAACCTAAATGAATCAGAGTGAGAAAGTTTTGGAAAGAACTGGAATTATTCAACTATTGGAGTTAACTGAAAAGAAGGCAACAGTACAGAGTTTTGAGACTGGCTATAGTATTAAAAGATTTTTTAAAAGTCATTAAGAGGAAGGGAGTCATTCAGACAAGCAAATCATGCTGGGGAGATTGGAGTACTGAAGATAACTCTGAAGAAACAGGAAATGAAAGGATCCTGGGTGTAGGCACCATGGAAATTAGATGGGATTCCAGTGAACCTTACGCTATACTTAATTCACTTGGGCCAAGGATTCCACTGAGAATCTTGTGAAAGCCGTGGCCTTCTTCCAAGTAACATGCACATGCACTAACATTTTGCATATGATTTCAGAAAGTTTGATGACCTCTAAATAGGTCAAATTCAGGTCATGGACTCTTGGCCTAGTGGCCAAAGAGATTCAGCTAATATTAGAACCAAATCACACACTCTTAAATATTGCTTCCACTCAAAAGTGCTTTAACTGGCATGGCAGAGTTCTAGTCCTTGAACAAAACACCAAGGAATTAAATGGAGAGTTCTACCACAGCGGGGAGAAAAGTTCTTGATCCCGAAGAGCAGGGTGGTTGTGCAATTTTCTGAAGACTCTCATTATGTGGAGGACATCTGGCTTGATTCTAAGATGCGGTGGTGAACCGTTCAGATTTGGCTCTGCTGTCTTGAAGTTGTCTTCGTTCTCAGGGTACAGGGGAAGGTTGAAGTTTGTGACTAATGCGAAGACTGAACTCGGTATGTATTTAACATAAAGAAGAGAGAGGATGGATTTAGCATGAGAAAGAGGGATAGAGGGAAGGGGAGAGAAAGGAAGGAGAGAGAAAAGGGAGGGAGGGAGGAAGAGGCAGAGATGTCAGAGCTCAAAGGAGAAGTAACAGAATATTTGTGTATAAGACTGAAATGTTATCACTGCCCTACTTCTAGTCTGCTCAAGAATCTCATGATTGGAGGTCAACTCCACTTTTACAAACTATTTGGCAAAATAAGAACAACAAATGTTAATTATAGCTAATATTTTTTTATTTTTAATATTTTTTGAGTGTTTACCATGGGCTTTAATAAAAAAGAGAGAGAGAGAATGGAAAGGAGATTCGAAAGGAGGGAAACAAAAACACACCAAATCTGCATCCACGGGGAAGAAGGGAGAAAAATACAGACCCCAAATAAGGGAGCTGAGAAGAAATGCCTTAGCATAGAAGCTGAGCAAGTTGTATAAGAAAGGGTCAGCTACGCACAGGACATACAGGACGTGTATGACAGCTTGTATAATCATTCATCATTCATTCAGAGATGAATTAAGATGGAGCTTCAACAATTTGATGTGTAGAAGAACCACATAGGAAGCTTACTAAAATGCACATTGCTGGACCTCAATCCCAAAGAGTCTGATTTCATAGTCTGGTGTGGGCCTGGGAATCTATATGCAGGTGGCAGGAAGCAGGTGGTCCATAGACCACACTTTGAGAAAGAAAACCTCAAAAGGAGGATAGAGGTAGATCTCCACTTTTTTGGATCTTGGGCTGCATAGCTTAGACATGGCTTTGTTCCATTATTTGGTAAACTGATTTGGGACAGACCTTCATCCTAACAACCTTGACTTTGAAATGACTCAGTGTATGAGGCAGGCTCTGTTATCGAAGGGAAAAACTCTACGTGAAGATTATTAGTACCAGAAAAGAACCAATTCCCTGCCTCTTTCTCTTGCTGGGAACCACATAAGATAAGTACTGGAGAGCATCCTTACCCCAAGCCATGGCAACTCTGCTGGCAGATGGCAAAATTTTACATTAACTGCTTTTTAAATTTCAGTTTTATAATTATGTAAAATATTTACATGGTTTCAAAGTCAAGTCTAGAAAATAAGTATATTTAAAGAAGTCTAGCTTTTCCCATTCACTCTATCCCCTTCTTTTCTTGATAGAGAACTTTAAAAAATTATTTATGCTTCTACTCTCTTTAAACATAAGCAGATGTGTACATATATTACTTTTTTCTTAGGTAAACATTATATATAATTTTCTCCATCTTAAAGAAGCATTCTTGACCCAGCCACTTTATAACATCTTTGTGGAAAAAATGCATTTGAGTTGAGACTAACTGAATAACAAACCTTTTTTAAGCCTCTTTACATAAGTTAGCACTCACATCAAGTTTTGTTTAATAATTCATTCATTCAATAAAGAGATATTTATTGAATAACAAGGAAAGACCCAGGTGCAGGTCCAGGTTTTGTGAGAGGTACAACTCTTCTAATATAGGGGCCTCTCTCTAATAAAAAAGAATATAAAATTATTAATATGCTGTACAACTCCCAGCAGCTCCCAGCAATAACCTGCCATAGCAGGGGCTCGTGTAAGCTTCCTGGGAAATCAACCCCAGCATGGCCTTGTGCTGGGGTCTATGCTGGTGGCTGGTACACAAAGCAAACATGATCCCTTATTTTATGGAGCTTGCGCTATGGTACAGTAAAGAGAGATTAAAGACATAAGCTCAAATCAAATACACCATTACAAATTGTTAAGTAAATCCCTGGTACGGGCTGAATTTCATCCCCCAAAATTTGTATATTGAAGTCTTAACCCCAGTACCTCAGAATGTGACAATGGAGATAGGGTCTTTAAAGAGTTAACTAAGTAAAAATGAGGTCATTAGGATGGGACCTAACCCAATATGACTGGTGGACATTCCAACAGAAGGATGACCATGTGAAGACACAGAAAGAAAATGGCCATCTACAAGCCAAGGAGAGAGGCTTCAGAAGAAGGTATTCCTGCAGACACCTGGGACATGCAGCTTCCAGAATTGTGAGAAAATAAATTTCTGTTGTTTAAACCACCCAGTCTAGTGCTTTCTGTGTCAGTCCCAACAAACTAATATAATCCCTTAAAAGAAAAAGAGTGTTTGAGAGAAAGCACCGTCAAAGGAATGGCAAGGATGCTGGTCAGAGACGGCATCTCTAAGGAAGTGCATATAAGCTGAGATATGAAAAGACTAAAAATGATAAACCATAGGGAATAAAAAGACTAAGCAGATCTTGTTAAAAGGCAAAAGAAATCAAAGTGCTTTTACTTCAGTTAATTATACCACAGTCTATAGAACTAGATAGTCCTCAGGAGACAGTCAGTCTCTCTAAATTAACTACCTAAGATGAAAAACTAATGTGCAGCTAAATTCATCACAGTCCACACACTCTGAGGGACTGAATGAGCATGAAGTTGAATTTTTAATTTTAAGACAAAATGTATTTGAAGTCATTCACACCCTGGTTTAGGGAAAAGACATTTCCGAAGAAAATGAATATGATGAAATATGTAGCTTAAACTCTTCTCAGAAAAAGAATAAAGAGGAGTAATGTCCTTCCTCATGGCTCATTAAAGAGATTATGGAAATTATAGAACCTGAATATGAAAAACAAAAAAGCTAGAAGCATGGACTCTGAGTAGTCAAGGCTAATACCTCATAGAGAGCAGCGCATACCTGAATAAATTCATTTATCTTTGGTAAGTAAGACTATGCTCTCTTTTTGATTCAATGAATAATAAGAATTGTAGAATTATAGGATAGACAAGGGATTCCCTTTTTTCTTGGTGGGATGCCACATCAACTTCTTCTGACACATACTTACTCAATTTGTTTTGTGAGGGACTGAATTTTCAAGTGGACAATGGCCAGACCAAATATGACAACAGAATTCTGACCCAAAACCTCTGAAGCAATCTGCCCAGAATGGTCCGGATTTGGTCAATGACTGCCAGCTTCCCTATTTTTGCCCCAGCTTCCTACTCAGGATCAACCAGAGAAAACTCCCCAACCCATCACATAAAATGTGCAGCTTCTAGTTAACTCATGTCCCGCTTGCCTGTGCCAACAACCTCCAATCAGAGCATACCTGAGGCCTCCGCTTATTCCCACTACACAGTAAAGCTTTTCCACTCCCTGCCTGCTTCTGAATCTTTGTCAGATGCAAGTGATGGTAGATGACTCTTGCTATAGCAAACTCAGAATAAATAACCTCTGTCTGTTCTCATTTGAGTGGCTTTCTTTTGTCTGTCCCCAGAGAAGAAGATGTCTGCTGGGTTGCAAGGCTATCAGCAAAGGATGGGAATGAGAGTCAGCTTTAAGCTCTGAAGTGTCCATCTGACTGCGACTTGATACTTCCTTCAGAGAAGATGCCAGAGACTGGGAAGGTAACAGTAGCCCCTGAGTCCCCCTAACAACAGTGTCCCTGCTGTCCAATGATGAGATAAGCCATCCAAGAGAAGTTCAAAGTGGTGATTGTATCTATGAAGTTCTCCTCATGCTCTGGCAGCTGGCCAGATGTGTTTCTGTGTCAACCAATTTTCTCTTAGGACTACACAGAAAAGCTTCATAGT
Organism: Phoca vitulina; assembly: GCF_004348235.1. Taxonomy (NCBI): domain Eukaryota; kingdom Metazoa; phylum Chordata; class Mammalia; order Carnivora; family Phocidae; genus Phoca; species Phoca vitulina. The sequence goes on along the minus strand of NW_022589704.1, from coordinate 62,212,355 downwards.
TAGAACGACGATACAGGTGAATTGGGGGTCTGGGTAGTTGAAAACATTTGAAATAAGCTGGTCATAGCATTAGCTTTTATTCATTTTGCCACTGTTTAAAATCTCACCAATATTGGCTTTGAACAATCTAGACACAGCCTAGAGTAAGAAGAAGCATTGGTCTGGAAATAAAAATTTGATCTCCAAACAGAGCTCCTCCACTACAGAAATGACCTGGGCCTGGTTGCTTGCACATTTTCCATCACTAAAATGAGGATTCCTGAACTATTGTGAAGTTAAAACTGGATAATAAGAGAGAGTATTTTTGAAGGCAAATTATTGGAAGAGCATGAATGCAAGGCATTCTAAAGCACAACAGAGCTTTCAGCACATTTGATTTTATCCCAACACATACATCATTCAGATCAGATTAGCACACTAGTGGGAGAACCAAGGGTGTAATCCTGGGCTGCCTGGGGGAAGAGCAAAACTCTGCCAGTGGAGAGAGCCAGCGCTGGCTGACCTTTTCCTGGTTCTCCTCCTGCTGAAATGGTAAGAATGATAAAGGAGACTGGTAAATCTCTCACTGTGGATAGAGATGAATATTCATTTCCTGGTAGCCATTTAAAGTCACTTACTGGGGCGGGGGGCGCCTGGGTGGCTCAGTCGGTTAAGTGGCTGCCTTTGGCTCAGGTCATGATCTCAGGGTCCTGGGATTGAGCCCTGCAGCAGCCTTCTCACTCAGCCAGGAGTCTGCTTCTCCGTCTCCTCCGCTTCTGTCCCTCCTCCCCCTGTTCATGCTCACTCGCCCTCTCTCTCTTTTACATAAATAAAATAAAATAAAATAAAATCACTTTCTGAAAAATGACCTGGTGCCACTTGCCATCCCACTTTGACTGTCAAACCAGAGTTCTCATCCACAGAAACGAGGCTGTATTTTAACCTCCTTCCAGAAGAGTACCACAGAAAACCTGGTGAGGGAGGTTGCCATCAGCATGCCCTGCTTTACAAGGCACATATTTCAGTCGTCACCATTGCTTCACCTCTTCTGGACCACAATACCAAGGTTGTATACAACTGTTACCAGCTTTATAAATTTCTCACTAGATTAGGGTTCTTTCATCAGAGAGAGAGTCTCTGAAGTCTTTTTTTTTTTTTTTTAAAGATTTTATTTATTATTTGACAGAGAGAAACACAGCGAGAGAGGGAACACAAGCAGGGGGAGTGTGAGAGGGAGAAGCAGGCTTCCCACCGAGCAAGGAAGCCTGATGCGGGGCTCGATCCCAGGACCCTGGGATCATGACCTGAGCCGAAGGCAGATGCTTAACGACTGAGCCACCCAGGCACCCCAGATTCTCTGAAGTCTTGAGAAGATACATCAGTCGTTGTAAAAATTGAATTGAACAAGGAAATCCAGTTATATGCAATAATTTACATATTCGATGTCATTGAAGCTTCTTTCAGATTGACTTTGGGCAGGGGGAGGGGCTTAAGGCTGAAAGGAGAACAGATAATGTATACATTTCTTTATAATAATGATTCTCAACCCTAGCTGCACATTGGAATCACTTGAAAAGTATTTTTTAAATTACCAATGCTTGGGGCCAATCACCAGAAACTTAATTTGTCTGGGGTAGGACAAAGATCCTGAATTTTTTAAAAAAACATCCAAAAACATTTTAACGGGCAGTCAAAGCATTTCCTCCAGGGGTGGCAGCAGAGGCTGGGAAGGTGCATATAGACATTGGATCCCCATGACGATGGTGCTGTTAAATGATGGGGCAGGCCTCCAAGAGAAATCCAAGGCGCCATTCATAGCCTGTGAAGAAGGTCCTTCATGAGGAGGACGTGATGAGAGAAGACAAGGATCTGAATGGTAGGAGAGCAAACACTCGACCCACCCTCCCCCTCCACTTCCGGGTCAGACTTCATTGCTTTGCAGGGACCCTTGAATCCTTGCAGACTTCGTCCTCTAGCTCCAGCACCTCACTGTAGACTTGGACCCCTGGGTCTCTCTGAGCTGCCCTTCTGTTTATTCCCAATCTACATGTTTGTTTGGGTGCTTCCCTCATATTTCTGCTGAATGCTCTGTTTTCAACAAACCATTTTCCTGATCAGTGAAAAGCCCCTTAAAGATGATTTTTTCTTCCTATTACATGAGTGATTCCCCAGTGTTCTCAACTATATTCTCTTGTCCATAAAAATATGACTCATTCCTAACACAGTTCTATTACCCAAGTGACCTCCTTGTCTGCGTTCTTGCCTTAGAGTCAAAAAACAGGTTTCCTTGCAGATTTCATATATTTCATGTATTTCCTTCTCTGTCTGTATATGTCATTCTCTCTGCTAATAAAGAAATATCAAAATATTTTTATTTAGAAGTCTGTATTCAGAAAATAACCTGTCATATCACATAAATTTTTCATGCCCAGATGTTTACTCATCCATTTTTCTCAAAGACCCAATAAAATAGTCAAAGAGCCACAGTCTATTTTAAATTAAAATGCATGGCTTTAAGGACTATTTGACATGCAGTAATTATTTGCGTAGTCTTCTAGCCAAGCATAGAAATTGCCAATGTCTTTGCCCTTGAAGGAAATGAACTGTGCAAAAAATTTCAAGCAAACATGATCCAACTGTGCACACAAAAGGGAGGTTGCATAAGAAATTCATTGTGTCTCTACCCAAATTTTCCCTTGACTTGCCACAGATCAGCATGTACTTCACCTCTTTGGCACCAATTAAAATCATCAACAGATGAGCTTCTCGGCAGAGGAGGGCTGACGTGCCCTCTCACAGATGGTCAGCATCACATGTTGCGGTAATGGCCGCACCCGCCATGAGGGCAGCATATAAAAACAGTGGGACCCAGAGCATTTCAGCTCCAATTGCTCTATGTTTAGAATTGCCTCTCTTTCGAGATGGATTTCCTTCATAGGAATGGAGTGCTCGCTATTCAGCATTTGCAGAACGACTATCGAGCTTACTACAATTTTCTAAATTTTATGTCCAGTGTTGGCGATCCCCGGAATATCTTTTCTATTTATTTTCCACTTTGGTTTCAACTTAATCAGACAGTTGGAACCAAGATGATATGGGTAGCAGTCATTGGGGATTGGTTCAATCTTATTTTTAAATGGTAAGCCTTCTGTTTGTTTTTTTTTTTTTTTGTAAAGTTTATTCTTAAATTTGTAGCTTTGGCTTAATGATCACATTTCAGATGTGTATAGTTTTACTTGGAAAATCTTTCAAACATGTCAGTTAACTTGAAACACCTATTCATAAATAGAATTTACAGAAAGCATAGAAATGTATACTTTATTTGACTTATAAGTAAATTCCAAACCCTGTAACACATATGCTGTGATTAAAGAAGAACATAGTTAAATGAACAGCACCATAATGAACGGATTGATAATTCCAGGGACCACTTGGATATTCCCAGTCTAAGAATCCAAAGCACCCACAGAAGTTTCCCTCCAAGGAAAAAAGTCCCTGTTTTTCTTGGAAACTAGGATGCCAAAAACTCCAAATGACTGTGACATCCCCTATAATAAGAGACAGACCAGAACCCAAACTCTCTTAATCATGAGCTTTCCCTGTCAACCCTCTGCTTAAGTCATTTTTATAGGAGAGATAGCTAGTCTTCAGTTAAGCAATAGTTGTGTGTTTAAATATGTGTGCATATTTATATTTCTTTAAATACAGGATATTGTTTGGTCATCGGCCTTACTGGTGGGTGCAAGAAACTCAGATTTACCCAAATCACTCAAGTCCATGCCTTGAACAGTTCCCCACTACATGTGAAACAGGTCCAGGTAAGCAATTATAGCAGCTTCAAGTTACTAAAGATATTCCAACAGAGAGTCATTATGTATGGTTATTACCTAATTACTATATGATATTATATAGGGTATTAAAGAAAATGTCATGGGTGAGGATACTAAAAGTTCATAAGCATAAAAATTGCTAATGAAAAGGAAAGAAGTTTTATGAATAATCATTTTGTTATTTGTAAAAAGGTAAATTGGGAGATTACTTTCCAAATGATTTTATATTTTTCATTTATTTCTTGGAAGAATGTAATGGTTTGGTTCTAAAACAAACAAAAAACAATTAGCTAGAAGAAATTCCCAAAGAACTGTATTAAAATCCTAGAAGTGTTGATTTATCTGTTGCTGAGCAACTTGCAAAGTTATTATGGATCTTCTGAGAATCTCATGAATGAGGTAAGGACTCCTGGTTTTACTATTGCCAGTAGAGATTATTTCTAATTTTAGAATTTTTTCTTTCAAACTTCTTTTTTGGTCTTGTGTATATAGCATATAAGTAGACTTCTTGGGCCACTTCCTTTTATAAGTAAGATTCTATATGAATGTAAAATCTTTGTTATGAAAGTTGAGTTTAAGATTATGAAAAGGTTTATATATATATATATATATATATATATATATATATAAAGGAAAATTACATGTTATGTAATGTGTGATACTGTACCTTACCACAGTTTGTCACATAGCAAAAAATTCTTGCTATTTGACATCCTGAAACTAACACTGAGTATAGTGAATGTGTAAGTTCCTAATGAGTTCTCCGAATATATTTCTTTCTTGCTCCCATAAAAGTATAAATCCGTCATATTATTTATCACACTGTACTATAATTAATTCTTTACATATATATGGCTCCCCCAATAACCTGTCCCATCATGACAGGGATGATGTGTATTTTATCTTTGTGAAACCAATGTGGAATGGATGGATGGATGGATGGATGGATGGATGGATGGATGGATAACCTTTGAGACAATTGAAATGTTACTTTGGTTTATCCCAGCATTTCCCAGCAATGTTCTACCTCATAAGACATTTTCTGAAGAAAAAAAAAAAAGAGAGAGAGATTGTATTCTACATTCACTCCCTGAAGATTTACAACTCATGTAAGCATATAAGAGGCTCTGAAAAATCCTGTATAAGATATAGCTTTGAAAGAACTATAGCTATAAGAAATAGATTGTCTTTGTTTAATGTAGTGTTTTTAAAAAACAGACTGGTGTTTAATCCGAATAAATCTCCAGTTGGTAAAAACTCATGGTGAACATCAAAGTAAATGAATTTTTAAAAAATCAAGCTGCATGGGAAAGACATTCTGGAAGTAGGAAGGCTGCCCGGCTTCTGTCAGGATTGATGCCCTTTACAACTTCCCTCATCCATTTAATGACAAAGACACCTGTTGCAGTGACCAGCCACAAGGTAGGCCCAGAGCTAGCCGCTGGTACATGGCAGCCTTTTGTAAGTCAACTGCTAAAGCCGAACATAGTAATGATATCCTTCAGATATTTGACTTTTCAGCCCAAGGAAAATTAACTGACGATCCAATGCAAGTACTTTAATTTTCTCATCAATTAAAAACAATTAGGCATGAAAGACATGGAGGGCTGTGACAGATTTTGGTGCAACAGCCTAGGTTCTTAATTAGCCTCGAACATTTTGATTTCTGGCATTTGATGAACTTGAAAATATCTGAAAAAATTTTTCTTGAAATAGTGTTTCGAGGCTCCATTTGACTCGATTTCTTTTATTTCTACCTATTTCTAAACATTACATGTAGCCTGTGGTTTTTTTCCGAGTTATGTGTAACTTTCATGGCTAAGATTCTACTGTCTATTTCTGATACCGATACTCTATTAACCACCTTTCAAATGGATCGGCACTTTGTTGTTGCAGGAAGTCCATCTGGCCATGCAATGGGCTCCTCGTGTGTCTGGTACGTCATGGTAACAGCCGCCCTGAGCCGCACTGTCAGTCGGATGGATAAGTTGTTGACAACTTACCTGCACAGGTCAGCTTTGCTCCAGCTTCTGTAGCACTGGAATGTGAATACAGAAAGTCTTGAATACAGAAAGCCCCTTAAAAATTTACTTTGGTGTATTTTTAGTTGTTGAAATGTGCTTATTCTAATCGATCATAGCCAAAATAGCAAAATGAATAGAAAGTTAATATTTTGCTTTAAGATAACATCTTCATTAGCTCAGAGCTATTGCCACATTATAAGGTTGGAAATGTTTAATTGATAAATGACTCGCTGGAAGTGCCTTTAGGTTTCCATAATACAATAATCACTTTGGTAGCTCATAAATAAGTCATCTAAAATTATATAAGGAAGTATTTTTGCATTCATATTCCCTTGCTTTAAGATTAACGAGAAGTTTGGGAATTATCACTCCCCTTGAATGTATCAGTTTAGAAAAATTATGTTTCCTTCTTTGAATAGCCAATGTTTTTGACATCAATAACATATATTCTAGCTTTAAAGACTAGCAACCTTTTTAATTAAAAACATTCTAAAGGCAAACTTAAATTTGATTGTTAGTAGACTTAATGTTAGTAGAATCATAGTGTTTAGAATGACCTGGAACTTTAATATAAGATTATTCATAATTCTTATAAGAATTGGGATGTTTCTTTCTCTTTTCTCCTGAAATACTTACCTATCATTAAAACAATTCTGAGCACCATTTTAATCATACATTATTAGGCTACTGAGATAAGATTTGTCAGTTAATTGCTTAAAAAATACTATAACGTATACCATTATTTAAAGTTCTTCTAAAATAAAAAAAAAAAATTCCAAGATCCATCACATATTGCACTTTTTAGAGTAGTATTGGGCAATATAAGAAACCAGCCACCAAAGAAATTTGGGTATTTTCAAAGTTTATTCTAATGAGACCGCAACTTGTGCACCTTAATGTGTTCATTATCCAACCCCAAACAACAAGTCAAAAGTTATAATTTAAAGAAATTAACATTTTCTATCCATGGACACATTTTTGAAAGAGAATCTAAATAATCCTCACCTTTTCTCTGTAGTTAATTTCTTCCTCAAATTTCCAGACCTTGAGAAACATTTGTTTCTTTTAAAAAATAAATTCTATAATTCCCTTTAGATTTTTATAACTGCAACATTTCCTTTGTCCATCCATATTTATTGAGTGCCTATTCCTTATCTTAATATTACCAAATCCCTGTTTATTCTTCTTCCATATGGATAACTTCTGTTTACTTCCTCTTGGAAAGTCTCATTCTTTCTATTTCTTAGTTTTTCAGTAACAGTTTGGTCCAATTATCAGGAACAAACATTCAGCAGCAGAACCCCAAGGATTCCTGTAACTGAATATTGCTAATTCTTTATGAAAATGATGAGCTTGGACTTTAGTATTTTTGTAAGCTTTTTGCAAATTCCTGCTTCCAATCTAAAGTATATAATGTCTAAGTCAATTCCCTTGTCTCTTATTTTCCATTTGTCAAAAAACAAAGAATCAGGAGTCTTGAGCATCTGTAAAATTAAACCCAGTGAAAATTTGTCCTTGATGAAAGGCTTGTGTGACTTTCATCAGAGTGGTAGCCGCCTCTCCAGTGAGTTTTCTTCAGACAAAAACATGTTGGCACAGAAAACAAGCAGCACATACAACAGAGAGTAAAAGGGTATATGATCCATTCTAGGTCATTCTGGATATGAGTAATTCCCCCAAATTTGAATTGCCTATATTCCATTAAAATAATTATCAGGATGTCAAATTGGCTCCCTTTTATAGCACTTATTAAAATCTCAGGATATTGCACTGGTTAAGCTTAATGCATTGCTAAATGGAAAAACCTCTGTTGAAGCTTTTCAGATCCTATGGAGCACATGAAAACATTGTGAAAAAAAAAAAAAACGACTCTCGAATCATAGTTATGTCACAGTTAGATGGATTCCTCTGAGGAAGATCATCTGGTGTCACCCCCTTAATTTTAAGAGTGATACGATTTCTTTGCTTTTTACGTTTATATCTATTCTTCCATCGTAGACTGACCTGGTCATTTCTTTGGAGTCTTTTTTGGTTGATTCAAATCAGTGTCTGCATCTCCAGAGTATTCATAGCAACACATTTTCCTCATCAAGTTATTCTTGGAGTATTTGGTGGTAAATATGATCACTTACCTTGAGTTGTGTCTTTGGAAAGCTTTAGTGTCATTTGTTTTATGTCGTTGGATTCTCCCTGGTAGTCAGTACCCCAGTCTCAGGTAACTCTGTCAAGCCACTGATACCAAATGCTGCCCTGGGAGCATAAGCGGTTCAACACAGCTCTCAAATCCTCCATGTACACGATGGCGTGGTCTCATTCGATGGCATAAATACATAACCTGTCAGTGAGTGGGGCTTCTCTGAAGGGTGGTTAGCGCCACATCCAACACCCTATCAGCCCAGACAGAGGGCTGGTGTCTTGGTTTGGGGCACTTCATAATGGCCCTCCAGGCTGCATGCCACGCTACTCGCTTCGATACACCTGAAGTGATTATTACATGACTGTGGACTTCGTGGAGCAGCTGCTTTGTATTCCTGAAGCGGCATTCACCGTGCTTGAGTTTCCGCCATTTAGCCCCACACACCTTTCAAAGGCTCTCTAGTTAATTGGCTGTGGCAATTGGAATATTAATTGCGAGCACCTAGATCAGGGCTCTGCCTATAGAGTGTTTGCCACCCAGTGCCACGGACTTCTGAATGATTCACTTGTGCATGGATGGTGGAAAAAGCATGGGGCAAGTATTTTAGCTACTGCCTAGGGAAAGGGCTTTGGAAAATGAATAGGACCTAGATGTCTAAAGCCTTTTATCATGAACACGATGGTAAATTCTTTAATACAGAGAGGAATGATTCCTGAGGGGCTCAAGGGCACATGGTCATCTGCAGTGTCTTTATCTAATCCCCAGGCATGCTTGTGGCAGAAGCCTTTGAACACACTCCAGGCATCCAAACAGCCAGCCTGAGCACATATCTGAAGACCAACCTCTTCCTCTTTCTGTTTGCGCTCGGCTTTTACCTGCTTCTCAGACTGTTTGACATTGACCTGCTGTGGTCTCTGCCCATAGCCAAGAAATGGTGTGCCAACCCTGACTGGATCCACATTGACACCACGCCTTTTGCCGGACTCGTGAGGAATCTTGGGGTGCTCTTTGGCTTGGGCTTTGCAATCAACTCAGAGATGTTCCTTAGGAGCTGCCGAGGGGAAAATGGCTACAAGCTGAGCTTCCGGCTGCTCTGTACCGTGGCCTCGTTGATCACACTGCAGCTCTACCATTTCATCAAGATCCCCACTCATGCAGAGCATTTATTTTACGTCCTGTCGTTCTGTAAAAGTGCATCCATCCCACTGACTGTGGTTGCTCTGATTCCCTACTGTATTCATGTGTTAATGAAACCAAGAGAAAAGAAGATTAATTAGAGATGTGCAGGGGCTTAGTGCTCCGTGGTCCCAGCTCCTCCTCCATCCTCCAGCAGAACCACAGAGCAGGGGCAGACAGGAGGCTTCCAAGCAGCGGTTACAAAACGGCGGCCACAGGCCCCATCCTAACCTATGCTTAGTTTTGCCTTCACCGTGGTCTCCCCACCGCCCCCATTTTAAATTAGTTACCAACATTTGAAAACCAGAATATTTGACATAAAAATCTGAATTTCTGTATTTTCTTGACAAATCTGACAATATGGCACCTCAGGGCCTGCATTCCTACCTGGAAACAATCTAACATTGCTGACTGATTGTCCCCAGGAAGGAGCAGCGTTCTCCATTTTCTCACAGTCCCAACGGGAGCCTCAGTATCAGTTACCTTCATCATAGGAAGGTCAGGCCGCTTATGGCTCCTGTGGGCATTTTAGTGGGAGCCCCAGTCAAACCCAATCCTCTCAGTTTTCAGATAAGGAGAGGGAGTTTCATTCAGCTGTGAAAGCACTCGCTGTTGTCACACCATTGTCAGAACAGGAATTAGAACCCAAGTTTTCTCACAGGTATTTTCATTACACTGTTTTGTTTCTTCATTTTTAAGAAGTAAAAATCTGTTAAGAGTGACTGCTTCTGTGATGATTGCCATGTAAATCAGCTGTTTTTCCAGAAATGTCATTAAAATCCCACATCCTGTTGGACTTGCACCGTGCAGGGTGTTGATGGGGCCGGCAATGGCTCTAGATATGGCTACATATACAGGGGAAACAGGTCAGGTTACTGTCTGGACTTGAACCTCTGCTTAACTCCTGGTCTCTGTTTTACAGTAGTGCTTTCTAATATTTCAATAAATGCTGCTGAAGATGTCCTGCTTAGAACATTATTTACCAGTCTTTCAAAGCCTAGGAAATCAAGTGCTTTCCTCAAGGTCATGCTCCAACCCAAGAAAACCATTAATTGAGTTAATCTCTGTATATACTTAGCTGTGATGAAGATCTATAGCTTTACTTTATGAAATTATTATTGAAAGAATATTGATATTATACTAAGAATTTCTCAACAAGAGTTGTTTTTTTTTTCTTCTTTTCCCTCATTGGATCTGATAATTCTGGACTTTAGGTTGATAATTATGTCATTTCAATCAAGTGCATTTTGAGTCAGATTTTGCTACACATCCTAGTTACCTGTGGTCCACCACAATGTTTTACGTAACTCTTCTCAAGAAGATCAAGACATGAATTATTTTAGATGATGATGTATTAAATCATCCATAAATATTTATGAAAACATAACAGTTGAAGCATGTACTATTTGGCAAAATATTAGTTGAAGATAACAAAACCTCTAAAAATCAAAGTAATTATTGTTTCTTTTCTAAATGTATTTATAGAGTATATGCTGTTGTTTTTACAAAATGCACATAACAGCTTTGTCTTTAAAGGTAATATAACTTGGTTTCAGTGGTCAGGTGATTCCTAAGCAAGAAGCTGAGGGATGATGAAAGATAAGAATGAAATTTGTCTCGTGTTGATGGGACATTTGGGGGAAAGGAGAAAAGAATGTTCTTAACGTGGTGACCTTTGGTCATTGGTTCAAGTCCCCCTGCCCCAGTGTTTTCCTCAGAAGTTCACTTCAATCCTTTAACACTTTACGATGCATTTGTCTCATCTCATACTCTTCTGCACTTGTCAGAGAGCTCGTTCCTGTCTGGGATCCCTTTGTCAAAGCTTTATTTGAGATTAGTAATGTTAGTTTGGAGGAATCCTCCATCTCAACACAGTCTCAGACTGCTGTCACCAAGCGTGAGAAAACTGGGGCATTAACAGCCAGGGGATTCTGCTCCAGGGCTGACTCCACCATACATCCCTCCTCGGTTCCCAGAGAGAAGCTCTCTTCACCCACCCATACTGAGGGCTATCTGTTGGGTGACATGTGATCTTCGGAAGGGGAATAAGATGAGATGTGTGTTCATTATCCATAATTAATCCCCAACAATTCCACCCCTATCTGCCATAAAGCCCAAAAGTCCCCCATGTGATGAGATTTCCCATTTTACTCTAGTTGAAGTCTCCTGGAGGGATCCATATGGAGGCAAATTGCTTTTGCAATGGAAACTGCTTAGGCAGCAAGAGGAACAGCTTCCCACAGCCTTGGAGAAAATGCCTCCCTTTAATAATGATGGAAAAGACTCTTCTGCTTCCAATTTATTTGCCAAACGTAAGTGGAATTGAGCTCATTTGACTCATTGTTAATATATCCATATATTCAAAATGTCTACATCTCCATATTCAGGAGAAAAATGTCAATATCATGAGCTTTCACGATGAAAAAATCAAGACAATCAACTTGAGAAACTGTCCAATCAAACATACATTTGTAAAGAAAAGCGAAGTAATTTATTATTGCCGAAACTAGCTCTCAAGACGAGTGTTGAATCCCTTTCTTCTGACAAACTATTGATTGGACATCTGCCTTGGAATGTTAAATTGGTGCCTTCTCTAGACCTATTTCAGTATAACAGAAGGGAGATTTTAAAAAATACATTATAAGATGCCCTTGAAAGTTTTATTTCTAAATGCTTTATATTTATTTACAATCTGTAAATAAATTCAAGATCCAATTGGTACATACATATACAAAAAACCTTGCCATAAGAGAAAGTCAAAGACTTGGTTTTAAATGTGCCTCATCTCTTAAGTATTATAAAACTGTATATTCTAACACTCTTCAATGAACTTTATACAATGATGGAAATGTTCTATATCTGTGCTATCTAATATGGTAGCCACTAACCACATGTGGCTCTTGGGATCTTGAAATGCAGCTAATGTAATTGAGGAGCTGCATTTTAAAATTTTATTTACTTTTAATTAATATAAATCTAAATAGTCATGTGTGTCTAGTGGCTACTGATGGATCAAATTGCATAGTGCTTTTCCCTGAAAAAAAAAAAAGTATTTTTTATATTGTCACCTGTCCACCATCCTGTGTGAGACAACATGAAGGGTATTAACTGCTTTATTTTACATGAAGAAAGTGAAGCATCAGTGATTTGCTCATATAACATGGACAAGGTACGTTCACCCCAGCCCAAAGATCTTTAATTAACCCGTGGATGTTATTTGCCAGATGAAAATAATACTAGTTACTGTTAACAAGGTCTAAGACATGTATGGTGACAGGAAAATCCCATTGTGAAATTTACATATTAAAAAAAATCAACTTGTGTGGTAACTGACACTAAACATTTCTGGGGCTGGGAGGACCAGAGTGTGCCTTTAGAAAGTGAGCAGTAGACTCCGCTGCATTTCCCCCGGGGAGACCCCCTGCAGATCTAAGATGCTCTCTGTGCACAGCATCTTCTCTCTCTGTCCTGCAAGCCCGAGCCACCCTGGTCTCCCTGGACTCTTAGCTCTCTGTTGCCTCAGATCCGGGGCTCTAGGTTCCCTCTCCCTACACTGTGTCCTAGAACCCTCGAAGGGCCACAGAGTTGGGTAGAGTTTTACCCACTATTCATGACCACATTCTGGAAGTTTGGATGACCTTCTGACCAAGTTTTCCTGCTTGTCTGGGTCTACCGCACCTGTATGCTGCACACCGGAACTTCCGTGTGTATTTGGAAACTGGTCAAAATAGGATCCCTAGCACCAGTTGCACCTGTGGATTTTGCCCTCGTTGAATGGCTGTCCTGGCCATTCTGGAAATTGCAAACAGCTTTCTGGATGAATATGTGGACCTCAGTGCTGCCAAGAAACCAAGGTGGAGTTTTAGATTTTTCCTCCTCCCTTACCTTTAATGTTTTCTGATGGTGATTTCACACTGAAAGTAATGTGGTGCCGCTTGTTAATTAAAAAAAAAAAAAGACTTCTTTTTTTCTTGAAAAGAATTGTTAGCAGCAGGAGAGGTCTACAAGAAGCAACAATTCCAGAAACTTCTGCCAAATGACAGCGACTTATGGGGAAATTCTAGGAATTAGAAATGCTTCCCTTAAGCTGTGTAAAGGACAAGTGTGGTCTCCATCAAATTTGAGGCTGGTTTGGGGTAGAGTACTAATTACTGTCTTTGTTAGTCTTTGATGGAGATCACAGTAATGACTTAGGAGGAATCACATCTCATTTCTTTTGGCAGCACAGAAGGGATTGCTCTCAGGGAGGGAGAAAATTCAAAGACTGAGGTTATCAAGGTTAGCGTAAAGCCGCTTAATTATTTTCTGTTTTGAATTTTTAAATTTCTTATAATTTTTTTTCCTCTAACATTTTGCCATGTGATACTGAAAAGGAATCTGTCCTCAGCTCAGAAACCGTGATTATTTCCCCCAAAAAGCACTACGTTCAGAAGGAGCTGCTGGGACAGGGAAAGGTAATGAGCAAAGGGCGGCAGCTGTGGTTCTGCCGGGTGGGGTTCGGGACACAGATCAGGGCCCAGCAAGAGGAGCGTTCGCTCAGGCAGGACCTCAGCCCGGTTCCAGGGCTGGCTCAGGGGAGACCAGAGACCATTTCCCTGGGACAATCTGCATACTCTGCGGGAGCAACAAGCCATACGTGTGCCTGGAAAATAAAGCCAGAACTCATTAAGATGAAGAGCTGCTTTCCTCCGCTAGCTGTCACCTGCCCATGCACATCACTTGGGCCAATCACACTCTCACTTCTGTCCAAGGAACTGACTTCTCCCTGGATTCACTGTGTGTCTTATGAATAGCAGTGGCCAGATTGTCATCCTTGCTCACACATTCTGCCATTAACGGGGGGTTTTCTAAAGGTGGCCGTTGCATTTACATATCACTGCCTTTCCTAGACACCAGCCTTGCCCTCAAGCTCAATAATTCCATGTTAAAAGCATCTGGTCCTTGAGATTCCTTTTTCTACAGGATCGCTCCAAACTCTGCCTTTTTACAATTTTTTGAATGAGAGAAATAGTAGAGGTGTTGCTATTCTTCTATATGAAGATTGCACGGACTTAAAAAAAGGGAAAGTAAGTATTCCTGTCTGACTTTGTGAGATTTTATTGTGCATCTCATTCTCTTAGCTTCGAAATGTTGATACCCTGCTCATGTTGGCCAATCAAGAGGCAGTGTCACACATCCCTACGTGGATCCCAAAGGGAATGAGAACACAGCAGGAGAGGTGCCAGAAAATTCTAAGACAGATAGATGTATGAAAGACTTTGAGGAGTTTGGCAACAAGTTCCCCGGACTGGAGTCATTGGACCTGCATTCTAGGCTAGTCTAATGGGTTTCTGCATCTAACCACTGTGATGGTGGGAGGCCAGTTAATGTTGGAGGCCTCAGTTGAGTAATTTCTCCAGTAAGGGACTTAAAATGGGCTTAGAATGGAAGGTTCATGTGCATTCCAGCTCTGACATTCTGCAACCCTGAGGGTCTCATTCAATCAAATCAGAAGAAGAGCCAGAGCATATTAAATTTTACTTATATGCAATGAAAAAGGCTGTAAATTCTAAAAATCACTCCGTTTTTAATTTGCTACTTTAATAAAAAATTTTAGATTTATGTAACCCATTTCAATCTTTAAAACATTCTATTCCAATTAGAATCCGATTTTTATAGCTATGGAAAGAGATGCATGGAATAATTTAACCGATGTTACTGGACAAAATTAACATGAGAATATTCAGACTTCCTGCTCACCTATCTTACAAAAGAGACCCTATAATTAAATAACCAGCTCCATTTCCCCTTCCTCAACAACCTAATGAGGAACTTTTCCTTGCAGGTAGAGATAATAAGGGGGTATACATACTAACAGGCTAAGTGAGAAGGAGGGAAGGGAAGGGAAGGAGAAGGGAAGTTTGCTTTGTGGCAGAGAGATTGGAGGTGCTTAACCAACTGTGCCACGTGGGGAAAGTGACTAGAAGCTTGAAAGAGCATTTTAGTAGGTTTGTTGTGGACTAGTTCTGGATCTCCCAAAGATGTAAAGACAAAATTTACTTCTTAACTCTTTATGGCTATCGAAATGTGCTTCTTGAACATGACACAAATTCTAACACCAAATTATATGGTGCCAAGATTTTTGAGGACTGCCCGTGCTAAATGAAAATTAGAGATCTCATTCCAAATTGCTTCTAAGATCTTCTGCAGCTCAAACAGGACCCCTCCTGTCCATGCTTATATTTCCTCTTGAATCTCCCTGGGTGCCTACCTGACAAATACTTTATGTGCTAGAGGTGCAAGGATGAGTTCAACATAGGCCTGTGGGCTTGGAAGAATTAGGTTGAGACTCTAACCAGCTACAGATTCGATGGTAACATTATTCCCCACCTCTTCCAACCCACTGTGGTTCAAGTCCATTCTCTTTTTGCATCACTTTCTTTTCAACTCTGTCTATATTGTGCCAGTAGAATCTAGATCATTCCCAGACTAACAACAATTTCATATGTGAGATGAGCCATGGTGTGTGGCTTCTGACCAGATGACCACAGCATGCCTGCTCTGCCTCCAGGAGGGAAGAAGTGAGGAAGGAAGCAGCTTTCTTCAACCCAGGCTTTATTCCAGAAGGAACAGCCTCCAAAGAGACTCGAGCCTGTATTTCACTAATCATCACAGTATCATCTGGCCTCCCCTAGCCTCAAGGGAGTCTGGAAAGGTAAAGACTTTACTTTCCAGCCTCTGTAAGAGAGGCCACCAAAGGAAAGTGATGTAGAATTGGGGGTCAAGCCAGCCAGCCTACGATACCCACCAGAACAACTTCTCGCATATTTAACGGTAAATACAATTTAGGGCGGCATCCCTTACCTGCAGCCTGCTAACTGGTTTCACAATAACATACAAAAACTATGAGGGCAAAAGACTTTTTAAAATTATTAAATGCTTTGTGAATGTTATCACGGGGTAGATTTAAATGATTAATTGGATTTTCATCTTCCAAGAACTTTTATTAAAACATCTCTCATCTCTTCGTTTGATTCTGTACTTGGTGTATTAGGAATACGTACTCTGGACAAATAAATTCAGAGTAGTTTCTTTCTTTCCTGTAATCGTTCATAATAATTTTAGGCACTTGTTCTGGGTCACCTTGGATGAACATTTCCCTTTCTATCGCCAGCCATTCTGTTGTTCTCAAATTTATCCTTTAGTATCCGAGTGTAGGAGCTGTACCTGAATATACAAAGGAGGGAACTGCCAATTCACCAGCCGTGCATTCTTCTTCTTTTTTCTCCTGCACATTCGGTCTTCGTGCTGCTTTATTGGGTTGAGTAGTTGCATCCAGACAGCTCCATGCCAATCACGTGTACCCTGATTACTCATTATGAGCCTTAGGATACCAGACATCTCGCTAATGAGCACATTATAATGCTGGCCAGTGTTAATTAGATGATAATCATGTGCACTGCTTTATTTACAGTCTATCCATTTAAATTAATTGGGCATTTAATTGAACACAGTGTGAAAGAAATTGGAATTGGGTTTTAAAGTTTATTTATTTTCACCTCCCGTCTCTTATAGGCAGGTGAGATTATTCACTTGATCTGGAAATTTAGAGCAAATACAAATGGACTAAATGCTTATTTTATAATGATACACACGCATATGTAAATTTATCTCAAGATGTGTTTGGAAACAGCAACCAAATTTGCAATTTTTTTATCTCTACTAACATACTTATGTGACCTGATTACAGAAAGATTCTGCATGCATAAGAGATATTAATAAATCCAACTCTTAGTTGGAAATATGAGGTGGGATCCTAAACCAACCTGATGGGAATGTTCTGGTATTTTCTTAGGATAGGAAATTTATATTTAATTCATGAATAAATATGTGGCAAACTATACCTAATTATGATCCTATGTATTTTCCTCTTTCAGGACACAGTATCAAAATATCCCAGGGTTTACATTTTTAAATGAGTGTATAATTGCCAAAGACTGCATGCATGAATGCACTACTAAATTCAAAGTGTCCTTTCATTGAAATAATTTCCTAAGAGCATATGTAAAGTACACCCAGAGTAACTATATGGAAAAAAGTTTCTAGACAAAATCATGCTCAAATAATAGCATATCCGATTTGTGGTCATCCACTCTCGTGCAATTTTGAGATGTATCAAATGACTCAAGATCTCTTCTCTAAATAAGGTGGGAAACATGCTGCTCCAGTTGTTTATAAGAATTGTTCATAGGGAAAAAAAAACCCATAAACGGTTCTTCTAAATTAATTGAAAGAAAACATGTCTTGGGAAGAGAACTCAAGGGGATTAGATCAAATGGCAGTTTTTGCAGTTATATTGTGTTACATTAAACAATCTTAGTTTTCTCTCTTTGTTAACTCAAACAGGTAAATCAAGTAAAGTAAATGATGTAAAGAATTTTAATCACTCTGATAAGGGCCAATATGATTCTGTTTGTAACTTCTGACATCAGAATGTTTGATTCTGCTAGGTCTTATCATAATGCTAGTTAGTCCAAATGAGTCATGATCTTTAACCGAAACAAGTTTTACCAAGTTTCCAGGTATGGTATAAGAATATGTTCCAAGGGAGAAGCTGGGCTCATGTTTTTGTAAGACTCAAATCATGTAGGATCAATGGAGGCCCAGACCAGGAAATTCATGAAACTGGATATTCTAACCCTGTCTTTCCAATATAGTAGCTTCAGTCACATGTAGCTAGCAGGAACGTGACAAGTGGCTAGTCAGAGCTGGGCTGTGCTGTAAGTATAAATACACATCTGATTTTGAATATTTAATATGATGAAGGAAGCTATCTTATTAATAGTTTTTATACTGATTACATGTATTAATAATGTTTTGTATATATTGGGTTAAATGAGATATATTATTAACATTAATTTCACCTGTTTCTTTTTTCCTTACTGTGACCAGAAAATTTAAAATTACTGATGTAGTTTGCATTAGTGACTCATATTTTTATTGGAAGACACTGCTCTAACTTAATGGGTTAGTTGTCTTGGGGCTGACAAATTATTGACTACTTGTAAAAATTTAAAATGATTATTCAACCACGATGTATTGAGCTATCACTTTATACCAAGTACTGAGTAAATTACTGGGGATATTAGGAACTAGACACAGTCCCAGTCCTCAAGGACCACAGACATTTAGTATGTGCAGGGAGCTTTGTCCACGTAGAGGATGAATGGCTGGAAATAAAGGCTGCCAAAATTTTGGTAGAAATCTTTCCAGATATCTCTTTATGCATACAGGTACATATAAGCTCATAAACACAGACACATATACACACATAACAGATGTGTGAGGTGTGTGTGTATATCTGTGTGTGTGTGTGTGTGTGTGTGTGTGTGTGTATGGATAGAGGGAGAGAGAGAGAGATGGACAGATGGCATCATACCACCCATAATGATCAGAAACTCACTTCTACACAACATGTAATGGACATCATTCCACAAAAACAATATAGGTCAATATCATCATTTTGTTGGCTTCATGGTAAACATCACTATATATAGGCGTCTGAACTAATTTTATCTTTTCCCCATCCTCTTTTTTTGAGCTTTTAGATTATTTCCAAGTTATTCTGAGTAACGCAGGAAGAGATAACCATGCTCACTTTTGTGATTAGAAATTTAGCATGCACTATGAGAACTGGGATTCCTGGTGAATCTATTTCTGGACTCTCCTTTTCCTGTGATGTGTCTTTCAAATCCAGTTTCGGTATCTACTGTTTTAAATATTGTGCCTCTGTGCTATATTTTTTCTCCTTTTGTTTTAACTTTTTAACTTTATTTTTAAATTTAAGATATACATGTACATAAATCTTTCAGCTGCTTCTTTTGGTATTTACGTTCATCTTTTTAAAAACTTATTTTTTCTAACTTTATTGAGATATAATTGACATAAAAGATTATATTTACCTTTGTCTCTTAAAGCAATATGTTTTATTGACATTTGTTTAAATTTTTTAAGTTTAATTGTTAAATTTAATTTTTAAATTTAATTAAATTTTTTAAATTTAATTTAAACAAATTGACATTTGTTTAAATTTGTTTAAATTTTTAAGTGTTTAATTTCTACCAGGGAATATGAGGAATACACCCATACCCAAGGAATATGAGGAATACACACATATCCTCATGGTAGAAGCTATGCAAACTTCCCCACACCTTTTTTCTCCCTTTCCATAACCTGTCTCTAATTTGGGTTTAGATCAGCATTCAGCATTTACATTGATATGGCTTTGTAAATAACATTCTTGGGTGGGTCATGTAGTGTAATATAAATACATTTCCTTTCATGTATAAGTTTTCTTTTACTCCAGAGTTAATAGCTAATAATCTTCTCTCTCTTTCTCTCTCTCTCTGTCTCTCTCTCTGTCTTTCTGCATTGCTAACTCACCGGCAAACTCTGCCAGGGGGAATGTCATCATAGTCTAGCAGCATCACATTTTTCCCTAGACACATCCCTTGTGGAACCTCATTTCCTTGTTTCAGTCAGGCTTGGCTGCTCACTGTGTCTCCAGCAAACCAGGTTCCTGGGATTTCCCTTCCTAATCATCCTGGATATTCCCATCACCTCATTCTTTTTTTTTTTTTTTAAGATTTTATTTATTTATTCAAGAGAGAGAGAAAGAGAGAGTGAGGGAGAGGCAGAGGCAGAGGGGGACGCAGACTCCCCGATCAGCAGGGAGACTCGATCCCAGGACCCTGAGATCATGACCTGAGCCAAAGGCAAATGCTTAACCGACTGAGCCACCCAGGCGCCCCCCCATCACCTCATTCTTGAGTTAGATCACCTGTTTCCTAGGTCCCATATCTTCCTCTTTCTTCATTTATTTTAGGGAAAGCCTCCTGTGGCTTCCTGAGAAAAGATGTATGGGGAGGGAAAGTTTTGAAACCTTACATGACTGAGAGTTTCTTTAGGCTTCTCTCACTCCTGAGAAGAGTTTTCTGGATATGGAATTCTAGAATGGAAATAATTTTCCCTCAGAATTTTGAAGGCAAATCTTTACATCTTCTGACTTTTAGTGTTATTGTCAAGAGATTCTATGTCATTATGATTCTTTATTACATGTAACATGTTCCGCCCTCTCCTGGAAAATTTGAGTATCTTCTTTTCCCAGTTTTCTAAGATTGCCTAATAGTGTGCCCACAGAGGATCTTTACTTATTTATTATATTCGACACTTGTTGAACCCATTCAAGTTGAAAGTTTATATTCTCCAGTTATAGGAAATACCTTTGGACCATTTAATAATTTACTCCCCTCTAATCTTTCTTTCTGGAACTGCAATTAGCTAATTATTATACCTCCTGGGTTGTTCCTCTAAATTTTTTCTTTTTCTTTTTTTCTACTTTTTGGCTCTTTATTTTTGTCTTACCTTCAGGGAAATTTCCCCAACTTTGTCTTCCAATCCTTCAATTATTCTTTCTCCTGTAAACTTTTATTATTTGGGGTTATAGCATGAACCCATCCTGAAAACATTAGAAATTATAGAAAGACTTGAGATAAGTGTCAGATAGAACAGAGAAAGCAAGTACCCCCATTATCTGAGAAACATTAATAATGTAAAATTGCAGAGACCAAATCTTCGCTAGTGACATAGGATGTGGGATAGATAGGGAAACATTGGCGCTCCCTGGTGTTGTAAAATAAATTTGCAACTTTATTTATTCTATATTTTTAAGGTTATAATCCTTTACCTTGTCACTGAGCCTCAAAAAACAATTGTTTTCCCATATTATTTCAAACCCTCTGTTGTCAACCTTATCCCGCTCATCAATAACTTTCAAGTACCTTATTTGAAAAATGACTCTTATTCATTCATTTTTCACACCTCACACATTGCACTCCAGGAAACTGACAGCCTCCAGCACGAAGCTTATGTTCTTCTTTGAAATGCGCACTTACACAAATGGATTTTGTTCTCCTTTCTTCAATATTACAGGATGAGCCCATGCATACTGCAAAATTTAATTCCTTCTTGCAGGCATCTTTATTCTGCAATGTACTTGTCCCTGCCATTTTTCATGACTTAACTAAAGTGCTGTCCTCCACCCTCTCCCTCCCTGACTTGGCAACCATCAGTTCTTCTGACCTACCTAGTTACCTTGCTAAACCACCTTTATGGTTATTTACCAGGAAACACTGGACAGACACATAAATAATATACCTCATTATACAACAGCTCAAGCTTAATTTGTAGGCAGAATTTCACTTGTTGGCCATGGGAAGAAAACATATATACATCGAGTGCATTTGGGAAAGAGATAGAGCAGGAAGACATCTTGAGGGCAGGACGACTTGATAGGAACTGCTACTGAATTTTTCACTTCAGTTGTCAAGAGCTCTTTTTTGTATTTTATTTGTATGTTCATTTTTGTGAACTCTTGTTTCTATTTAAATAGATGGGAATATCTTCTCATCTCATTATGTGAATTTATTGGCATTCTTTGACTGTTTTCCAAATCTTTGCATTGGCTCTGTTACCTCCAATATCGTTGTTCTGGGCATTCTATTGTTGTCATTTTGGTTTTTGTGTTAAAATATTTCCTTAATGCCTGGTGATTCTTGACAATCTATTCCTATGGAAGAGTGAGACACTGAAAAGCCAATGGGTATGTGTTTTTGGCAGGCGGGCTTCAAGGTAGAGTAATCTGGTTGGGGAGTTTCTGTGGAGGATCTCTGCCCCTGATAGTCTCTTTTCTATAGTCTCTTTTATACCTCATTATTCCTCATTATGCCTCATTAAAAGATAGTCTCTTTTCTTTTAACTGGATTAGCCAGTTTCCCCAGAGGCTACTCCTAAAATCTCCTGCCAGAGGAGGAGGGAGCTGGAATTTTTTTTTCTGTTCATATATCGCTTTATATTCAATCCCCTTGTCTTTAGCCACCCCTTCAAATGTGACTTGGGTCTCTAAGTGCATGTTTCTCAGTGAGCTTCCCCAATTCTTTTGCCAGAATTAGAGAAGGGCAGCCATCCCGCTGCAGGAGGGGTGTGTACTTCTGTTTCCATACAGGCAACCAGTGTGGAGGGTGGTGACAAGGATTAAAGGCCTGGGATAGAGTCTTTGTCCCAGGTTGCCGTCCTTTGTCTCTCCAGTCTATTCATGAAATGAAGACAGTGCCTTTTATTTTGTTGTAGCTTCATATAGTGTTATACAAAAAAAGCCACACTGGCAGATTGTAGTGCAGTAAATGTTGACTCCACCACCCACCTCCTACACCCTGAATCTATAAATCCACACTCCTAACTGGTAAGTCCCTGCAAATACTTGCCCCTTTCTGCCTTTCCCAGCCTGAGAGCCCTCCTTTTCCTGTCCCCATCCTTAGAGATGAATGAATCTGCTTTCACTTGCAAGAAAACTTTAGTCAAGAAATAGTTGGTTGTCAGTCCTCCTGTTCTTTTCACATATGACCTTTGTCCAGCTTGATAAACAGGCATTGAGTGCCTATTGTAAGTGCACTAGGCTCTGTGTACACTGAAGTTTCAAAAATTCGAAGGATAGTCCTCTGCCTTGAGGAATTCAAAGTCTCATTCACTCTGTGACTTCTTGTTGATTCCCATGTAGTAACTGGGACTGGCTTCTGCATGGAGAAAGCCACTGGGTAATGGCTGAGCACCTGCTTGACATTGGATTCTCACTCACACTAACCCTAGTTTCTTTCATTTTCTATATACAGATTTTTAAAACTAAGATATTATTGAGGGTCATTAGAAATTAGCTTGGATCCCAGTGTATGACAATGTCTGTAAAAGTAAAATATTATCACTTCTCCTTAAAGAAAAAAAAAACCCCACGGCCCTCCTGTAATTGGCGCCTAATCTGTGCACGATGTTCTTGAGTCATCTCAGCTGATGGGGGCTCCTGTGGTGACGAGTTTGTAGTAGGCTCCTTTCTGGTCCATCAGTTCTTCATGGGTCCCCTTTTCAATCACTTTCCCCTGTGACATGACAGCAATGATATCTGAGTTTTGGATGGTAGACAAACGATGAGCGATGACAATGCAGGTCCGACCTTCTCTGGCTTTGTCCAGGGCGGCCTGCACCATCTGCAAAGAGAAGGTGGAAAGCTGATGCAAAGACACACGTTTGTTCCTTGGCCCAACATTGCAAGAATTCTGCTGAACGCTACTTGAGTAACATTGCGATAAACAGGGGTTAAACCCAAAGGTTTGACAGGAGGGCAAGGACGACACACGTATTTGCTGACTGCAATGCATCAGTGATTTCAATTGCGTTCTCCAAGCTGAGAAATTTCAGTGAAGCAAGAATGAAGCAAACTGGAGGTCACTATGTAATTTTACAATACTTGATGGTCTAGTTGGCAAAAATGAAACCAAGGAAACCGTGTAAGGTAGCAGTTAAGTGGTCATTACTGATACTGTTCTTCATTGAGGACATTTTAGTTCTCTCCAAAATGGATCAAGATTTTTAAGGAGTTAATTGTAAATGGTAAATTTCATAATTTTGTTTTGCCCAATTGCATTTGCTTTCATGCAAGCTGCACATTGGGTACCACCCCTTACTTTGTGTTGTATGCTGTCTACCTGCTCCCTGTGTAACTTTGAAATTATAAAATATGAAATGCCTTACCGATGACCTAGATTACTTTATTTCACTTAAGAAAGCTAATTACTTACCCTTGAAAAAGTGTCACCTAGCTTAGACAGTCTTAAAAACAATTCTTATTTTAAAGTTAAAATACATTTTTTTATTTGAAACAATCCCATTTTGCCTCACTTCCTCTCGATTATTGCCTTTTTGTTCCACCAAGTAGTGCTATTTATACTGTCCATGGATCAGGAAATTGAAAATAGTGCCATTTTATAAGGGCATCTATTACAGCAAAAGCCTCATTTATAATGATCTAAGGGACTTTAGAAAATCAATACATACCTTTTCACTTTCTGTGTCTAAGGCAGAAGTGGCTTCATCTAGCAGCAGGATTTTAGGATCTCGTACAATGGCCCGAGCAATAGCAATACGTTGTTTCTCTCCTCGAGATAGTTGGGACCCTTGGGCCCCAACATTAGTTTCATATTTCTGGAAAAAGTATGGTAAGTTTGAGACCCAGAAACAGTCATTGCTCCTATGCTGTATGGAGCCCACCTCAAGGACCTCTCTGTGGATTTAAACAATTTTTTTGTTTTTTAAAATTGGGAATAATAAATGAGTCCTTCTCTAAAGGATGTCAAATCCACTTAGGGATATAAGGAAAATATGGGGTTTGTTGGGAAAATAGGGGATTTTATGTCCCCTTCTCTGCATTTATTTTAAGTTTTGTTTTGTTTTCTTTTCTTTTTCCCTGTCTATGAGATCTCTCTGATTTAAGATTCCCTGATTTCCAAACTCTTGTCTGGAAGATCTTTCCAAGGTGGAATGATGCAAGAGCCCTTTGAGAGATCTTCTGGTCCATCCTCTTATGAGAAGGCATCATTCTGGATCACAAGTCTATGTGCGAATTTCCACTCTGCTGCTTATTAGCATGAAAAATTATTTAAATTTCTTTGAGCGCCAACTTGTCTGAAAAATGCAGATATTAATAACTAGTTCATATATTTGTTGTTTTAGGTGACGTTATGAAGGAAAATCCCTAACTAGATGCCTGACATGGCCACATAAAAAAATAGTTAACATTCACAGAATATTTACCATGCTTTGGGTATTGTGTTAACTATTCCAGGCAGATGATCATTTAACATTCACAGAAATAATTTTCTCCCTACTTTACGGGTTACAAAACTTAGGCACAGACAGGTAAGAACATTGTGCAAAGACAAACAAGTACAAAGCAGTGAAGGTGAACTCTAAATCCAGGTGCATCTTGTTTCTGAGACTTTGCCCTTGACCACTACTCTCCCCTGCCTTCCACAACAAGCGTGTGTCCTCCCCGTTTCCCCTGCCTCCTGACAAATGCTAACCAGCCAAGGGAGACTCCTGACAGCCTACTCTGTCCTCGTGGAGAAACAGTGCTCAGTGAAGGGTACGATGGGCAAGTCCGTATGAGAAAGAGGCCATAAACTGCCTCCAAGCCACTGTCTACCACAAAATGAGGACATGCTCAGCAAAGATTCGTGGAACAAATGAATCTCTCAGGGACACACGAGCTTTGCTTTTCGTTCAGTAATTTCTACATGCTTATGGATTACACTACCCAGGCTAGAACCAGGCTAAGACAGGAGCCTTTGTGAAAAAGAACAAAGGAAAAAGCCCACCACAAACAGCACAAAATTTATAAACATAATCACTTACAAAGAAAAGTAATTTCCCAGTGGTATTTAAAAGAAGGGGAAAAGGTGAAAAGTTTGGTTCCTAAAATTTCATTTCCTTGTGTTAATTTTCTTTGTGATCGACCCCCAAGAGGCTCTTGGTGGATGGAAAAATGCAGAGTCAATATTGTACTAAGTTCAAACTTGGCTCTGGAAAAGTGAGAAGCACGAAGGCAGATGCAACTCACCCCACCACGCACAGTATATGCTGCCAAGTAATGCAATCATGATAATGACCATAATAATGGCCGCAGTTTTCTTTGGATGCCTATTATGTGTATTCTTTCATTTTAATGTTATTTTGTGCATTTTGCCGATGACCGAGTCTCAGAAAAGATAAGCAACCGTTATACAGTTAGTAAGTGGCAGAGTTTGAGTTCAAAACTGTACCTGCTCCAAATCTCAGGATTGCTTCCCACCTCGCTACACCGATGCTCAGTGTAGTCGTGCTTTAAGTGCAGTAAGTTTCATGGCGTCTTTTGCACTGGATAATATAATACTTTCCAACACTAAAGAGTATGCTGATGACGGATATTTATTTTGCTTAAAAGACAGAGGCAATCCCGGGGCACCAGGAAATGACCCGTGTTGCCTTTGACCCTCTCCTTGAGCCGCAGTCATAACACTTTCGGGCCATTCTACCTCTACCCATGCCCGTCTCCCATAGGGAAAGACTCTGACCCAGTCCTCACCTCTGGGAGGGACATGATGAAGTCATGCAGCTGTGCCTGCTTTGCGGCCTCTATGACTTTTTCCTTGGGGATGTCTTTGGTGTTGTCTCCATACTTGATATTGTCCATGATGCTACAAGCAAACAACACTGGCTCCTGAGAAACAATCCCAATGTTCGAGCGGAGAAACTGGACATTGACTTTTTTGCTGTCATGTCCGTCTATCATCTGCCAATAGAGGGGACCAGCAGAGCATTAAGTTTTAGAATTCCAGCAGCGAGGAAAGTTCATATTCTAGAGGTAGTATTATACAAGACATTTGCTTTGCTTATGAGATAAAAATCCCAGGAATCTTATAAAGAAGTTATGTTGCCTTTGACCTCTGGAGGTAGCGTGTGTCAGGAGTGGTGTCAAAGTTATGATCAGACTATGGTTTTGGTTGTTTCCCAAACTCTAGCTTTACAGGCAATACAAACCAGAAAGGCACTCAGGACAGTATTTTGTTAAAAAAATTTCCCTTTATACTTTGGTGCAGCACATCCTCTACAAGTATGAAGAATTACTCAATTTTGAGACTCCACAGGTTATGAAACAGGGTCTTCTGGGGGCGCCTGGGTGGCTCAGTCAGTTAAGTGTTCGCCTTCGGCTCAGGTCATGATCCCAGGGTCCTGGGATGCAGCCCCACGTCGGGCTCCCTACTCAGCGGGGAACCTGCTTCTCCCTCTCCCTCTGCCGCTCCCCCTGCTTGTGCTCTCTCTCTATCTCTCTGTCAAATAAATAAATTTTAAAAATCTTTAAAAAAAAAACAGACTCTTCTATGTAAAACTATTGGACAGTATAAAAATTAAAGCTGTTTCCTTGATTTTACTGACACTAACATAATAGACCCAAGTAAGAAACGAGTATATTTATTCACTTAGTCAGTCAACAAACATATATTGAATTTCCTGCCACAAGGGCACCAAGCTAGGCAGTCTTTTGGCTGCTATATAATGAAAAAATAATCTCTGTGTTCTTGTTATTCGTGGGCTAGACACTTGAGTACAGGAACTCAAATATCTACCATTTGAGCTGTTTCACTTAAAATCCTTAAGATAGTAAAGGTACGGTATGTCTAATATACTACTATAAAGTGTTTGGCATTCTGATTTCAGAAAAAGATTATGTTAAATGCTGTGAACATATGATATTTTAGATAAATACTCAACAATGGAAAAAGCAAACACCAGTGGGAAAAAATGCAGGGCATTCCTCAGCAATTAGCCCTGGCTCATCTTCCTCTACTTATTTTCCATAGTACTTATATATTGCAAAGCACAATTTGATACGTAATTAAATACTGGAGCTGTTTGCTAATTATTGTACATGAGATAGCATCGTAAGCTCCTAAAAGACAGAAGACATGCTTCACATTCCTTAGACTCTCCCACGGGGCCTAACACAGTACTGTATATCACAGGAATTAAATGTTGAAAACATTGAAAGTTGCATTTGGTAGCTTCCTTAAAAGCAAAGACAATTTTTAAAAATTGCATAAAAGGTGGTATCTTTCCCCTTGAAAAAAGTTCACAGAAATGTTTTACAATGATACAATAAAATATATTGTATTTATGAGATGTAAGGAATCATGCTGATTTCTTCATGGGCATTGCTTCCTACCTATGACCAGAACAGGCACTGAGCACATTGAGAGAAATATACTTAATGTATATGTTAATGGTGGAAAGGTCAAACGTGAAGGATTTGGGTCCCTGTATGTCTCATAGCTCACAGTCTACCTGGGGTGATAGACAGGATGATCTGACATTTTGGGAAACTGGACCCTCTCCTTTGCAGAGATCAGACCCCAGTGCAATGTGCTTTCTAGCTTCCTCAATCACTATGTACTTTTAAACACATTAAAATCTTTATACCTAAAATGAATTAAAAAGTGATTATAAATTATAATCAACTCTTACTCCTTATTTGCATAATTTCCTGGATTCTACCACTATCTGTTCACTTGTTTCTTTGTTTTGCTTTATGCAGGGGACTCTTTAGTTGCCTCCTTCGAGTTTCTCTCAGCATTTCTCCTCATAATGTGACCTGTCCTCATTGCAATGAAGATCATACTACCCAGGGAACTCAAAAAGGCCTTTTTTCTCCCAAAATATCAGAATTCAGCACTCAATCAACTGTGGAGCAGAATAAAACATTTTCAGACCTATGCCTCTGAATCATTTCTTAGAAAACTACTAGTGGATGCACTCCAACAAAATGAAAGTGAAACCCAAGAAAGAGGAAGATACGGGAAGTAGGAAATGATGGATCTAATCCCAAGAAAACAGGCAGGAAACTCACAGGGTGACAAGTGTTCGGCAGTCACAGGTTGTAATTAGTCCAGGCAGTGACAGGCATGAGAGAAAAAAGCTGGTCCTTCAGAAAAGGTAGCAGGATAGAGACATGGGAAGAATATAAACATTTTACAAAAGCAGAGGGTGCAAGAAAAAAGAAAGCCTTTTAGAAAACGATCAAGAAAGAAAATGTAATGCTGATGTATCTCACCACTTGACTATGGGATGAACAATATTTACATAATCACAACAAAAGTCGTTAGTTGATTTTTAACTTTTAGAGTCAGCCTAGAGTGAAAGCGTGAAAGATAATAAATGCTTTAAACAGAATGTTAGTGTTTTGCATTTTGATAATATAAAAGTACAGTTATTAGGACTGGAGAAATAAAAGGAGGGAGGAAGAGGTGAAAATAAACATAGGATTGCTACTATCCTCATATCAAAAAAATGAGAATTCGGGACGCCTGGGTGGCTCAGTCGGTTAAGCGGCTGCCTTCGGCCTGGGTCGTGATCCCAGGGTCCTGGGATCGAGTCCCGCATCGGGCTCCTTGCTCAGCGGGGAGCCTGCTTCTCTCTCTCTCTCCCTCTGCTTGTGCTCTCTCTGTCAAATAAATAAAATCTTTAAAAAAAAAAAAAAATGAGAATTCAAGAGATACTATCTGTAGGTGGTGGAAAAGAAGCAGAATTATATTAATTAAATTTATAAGCAGAGAAACTGTTTAAAGTGATATATCTATATTGGCAGGAGGTGCGTAAAAAGAGGGAGAGTGGGAAGGGTAAGCTAAATTTCCATCTCTTGAGAGTAAGTCAACAGAGAGTCTGAATCTGTTCAATCGTGAAACAGCTGCGTAATCATATTCTGTAGAGACGTTGAGGTAATCATTGAAAGATCTAAAAACATCGTGTAGTTAAAAATAGCTGTCTTTACAGAGAAATGGGGAGTGGTGGAAAGGGTAGAATAAGAGGTTGCTTTTTATTACAAATCTTTCCTATTTTATTTTGTATTCCTCTGCATATATTACTTGGAAAGAAAGACAAGAAAAAGGGCAGAAAAGAAGAAGAAATGCTCTGGAAAATGAGCAACAAAGCAGTTCATCAATTTTTCAAATCTCCTTGCCAAAGCTTTGTTGGCACATAACTACCAATTTGAGTTCTTTATGTCATATAGACATAAGCTTCTCGAACCAGGATTGTGTCAGGTTTTTCGTACTCAACCCCCCCCAACTTATTTATCATTGCATTACTTATCACCCCGTCAGTTTTTCCCTTCGCGCTCACTAGTTTCCTGATTAGTTTGCACTTTCTGCTCCATTTACAGGTAAGTGAACACTTCTGTTAAACACACTCATCTCCAGCTTTGCCATGCGCCCAGTTTGCTTTGTCTAACTAGTCAGCAGGCCATCTGGAACTGGGAAGAATATGATGTTAGAAAGTGTGAGGTAGAATCAGGTCAACCAGCAAATGACTGGAACTGGAAAATATCCACAGGGGTAAGTGTCCGAGGCAAGCACTTTAGAGTGAATCTGGCAAGGCGGGATCTTGAAACCACTTTGAAGGGGTTGGAGATATTCTGCAGAAAGCACAATTCTCTAAGGCATTTGCATTGCTTACCAGCTTCCCTTGGTCAGGATCATAGAAACGCTCCAGCAGCTGAATACTCGTGCTTTTGCCACATCCACTGCTTCCAACAAAGGCCAGTGTTTGACCTGGACGAACCGATACTGAGAGACCGTTCAGAACTTGTATATCAGGTCGAGAAGGATATGTAAATTTACAGTCAACAAAGTCAATCTGGCCCTGGAAGTTGTCCTGTGGATGGGAAGATGGGACTTACATAGGTTCCTACTAGAATCCAGAATACTGAAAATGCACCTAAATCTGAGTTTTAAGTCCTTGCTTAAGATACCTTCAACAGCACGCAGCCATAGTGCAAAGTCTAAAGACAGCCACTTGATGAAATGCCATTCTGTTCCCTATTCTGGCAGGTAGAGAATAAAGGGAGGTTTGAGCAGTGAAATGAAAGATATGTGACCTCTCATTCCCATCCTAACCTAAAGGGATTTCCTCGTCATCCTTTTTTTGACATTCTGAGTGGAAAAGAACAAATAGAAGATATGATTCCATCACAGAAGCCAGGAACTGTCCAAACCCCTAGAGTTCTGCTCCCCCTAAAGATTTCTAATAATAGCATTATGCTTCAAATGACTCCGAAAGTTACTTGCACCCTGTATTGCAAAGGTGGATACCTTCAGTTGGACTATCTGAATTATGAATTCCAGAAAGGGATAGAATTTAATAACAACAGGAGGAACAGGTCACTTGACCAATTTACAAAGATTTCTGAATTTTGTTCAGCTTTACTAGGGTTTAGTTTTGTTTTGCTCTCTTGAAAACACTGGAATATTAAAAAAATAAGCAGGGAAGATTAAAAAACATCTGTGAGGACTATCAGAAGAAAAGATATTTTGTTGAGAGCAAATTAATGTTCTGGGGGTCCACATGAGCTAAAACTTGAGCCTAGATAAACATGAATTGAATCAATATTATTGGACAGGAAGAACTGGTGTTTCTACATCCCATACCAGAACATTGGTAGAAAACATGGTGGTTGGGTAGGTCTCAAAAGATATCCAGCTTCATTCATTCTGGAACTAAGTGTGTTTTATATTACACAGAGTTTAGCATTTACTGGATATCATTGCCTTATTCAAATGCCAGCTTTATGAATAATTTTAATGCTAATTTACTTCATTCCTTTACATTTATAAATCTACTGTCTGTGCATTCTGAGTGCATATGAATGAACCCATAAACTGCAGGAACTGAAAAACTAAGTGGTATCTTCTGACCAGCTCCAAAGGCTGTTCTGCACACACACACACCCATAAGCACAGTCCCCCCCAACTCCCTCCTTATCCCCCCTCAGTACTTACCCACTTTTCACCTGCACTACTGTACACCTTGATTGGGGGGTGTCGGTCCAGCAGTTGAAAAAAGCGTGCAGCTGATATCTTGGCTTTGGCATAACTAGGGGTGTAAGAGGAGGCTCTTCCAAGAGCTGTTGCACTCAGTACAACTGAAGAGATCACCCTGCAATAGACCAGACACCCAGGTAAAGAAGGAGTGTGGGGTGGTTGGTATGACAGCCTAAGAGGAAGGTATGGGGGGGTCCAGCCCTGGTTCTGCTAGGAAAGAACGGAGCAGCCTTGAGCAGGTTGCCTTAGACTTGTCTGGGAATGGGGGCTTGGAGAGACTAGCAGCTTGCAATGAGTTCTATATAAAAATGGTGAGGGGAGAATTGCACAAGGGGTGTTCACACCTCCAAACCCTGCTTTAGCTACTATAGCCTCTTTTTCAAAAACTTGTTTGGGAAAAAAAAAAGACTTCTTAAAAAAAAAAAAAAAGAGGGAAGGAGTTTGAAAGATCACCAGATTGGGTTGAGTTCTTACAAAGCTAACATTCTTTGAATCTATGGTAAGTTTTGAAAAAGACAATGATTAGTGATATAAGCATCCTTCTGTACCAAGCATGCATGTCATTCATGCTTCAGACACCATGGGAAAGATACAATTGTCTGTTTGCTTCTAAAACTTTTAACTATATTCACTGGGTGCATAATTAATGAGCAAATGGGTGAGTGAATACATGAGTGATTAATATGGTGACAGACAGCTCCCGTGCTGTGCAGATGAAGATTCGAGGGGCATCCTCTGGTTGACCACCTGCATCACCATGCACAGAGGGCCTGCCTCAGTGGTGGTGGAGGGCAGTGTGTTTGTGTGTTTTACTGCTCAGTTCATAAGCAAGGAATTCTTTTAGGCCAGACTTGCAAACCCAAACATCTCTGGGAGCCCAGCCCAAAACTTAAAGCAATGAAAAGCACCTGGAATAAAATGAGAAATGGTGGAAGGTGTTCTTTCACCTTCTACCTTTCACCAGTTTTCTAAGAAAAGCCAGAAATTGGGAATTTTCTATAGTTTCCCAATTTTTACATGTTGGCAAATAATTCTTCAAATATCTCACAGAAACTAACAAGTCAACAGTTTGTGATTTCTGATTTGGGGGTTCACAGCTCTCAATATGCCAAAATTTAGAAAAGAGGCTTTCCTGATTGGGGTGGGTCGAGCAGGGCAGGAGAAAAAGTTCTTCTATATTTCTAGAAGAAATCTAGAAGGCAAGAAGACAGAACTCATAGCTTGAGAATGACCCCAAAAGAACAGATTTCTGTTGGGACCACTTTTCCTAATGTCCTCCCAAGGCCTTCCCAGACAACCTCTCTCTCATCCCTCTAACATCCCCCACCCCACCACACTATAGCCATATACACCCACCCCCAGTCCCTTGGTACCCTGACACCCTTTGGCTCTCACCTCTAGAAATGTGAGAAACTAATCTTATCAGAAGAGCAGATGCAGACTATAAGAAAGGAACATAATTCCCCTGTCCTGGCCTTTGCTGTCTCTACCTGGGAGGATTAAGGGGGAAACATGCCCTTCTTGCAAGAAGTAGAGTTCAGATAAGATGGTTCAAAGAACTCTCTGATTCAAGGCCTCTAGATTTTCTTAGTGTTAACCAGTATGACAGACTGTGTAAATGGTTCATTTATCCTATTACTCTGAACAAATCCCTTGGCAATATGACTTTTTTACTCCTCTGTGATACTGTGATTTATAGTAAGAAACATCTATGTGGTCTTTGGCTCCCATTCCTGGCACAGAGCTCTTAAATCCTTGGAAGTTCCTAAATTTGGAGAGCGATCAAGGTGTCTTTGGTTATGTTAATGAGGTGACTTTGGAAGGCTGCTAGTTGCCAAGGGAAGTAACCACACAATTAGAGAGGTGGAAATTTCAGTCCTATCCCTGCCCCTGACCTCTGGAAAGGTAGGGGTCTGAAGGGTCTAAGGAAGGTGATATGGGCAGTCTTGGCAGGACGGAGCCCTTAACCTGTGGGATCCGACGCTATCTCCTGGTAGATGGTGTCGGAATTAAGTTGGGATCCATCAGGGTTCAGAATGTGTGTGATAGCAGTGCGACCGTAAAGGAGAAACACACTCAGGTCCTCTCATTAAAAGGTAGATTCCATTCTCTTTTCTTTAAATCTGGGCTTGGTTGTATGACCTTCCTCGGCCAAAGAGATATTTGAAAATGTGATGCCCACAGGGACTCGAAAAGTGCTTTCCCACTGCACAATGGGGCTTGCTCTCTTTTGTTGTGCTTGGAATACTGAGACCGTGATATGAAGAAAGGCATGCAGAAGCCTGACTGAATCAGTCTAGTCCAGAAGAACCACCCTGACAACCCACAGAATCTTGACAAATCATAAATCCAACTGTTTAAGACACCAAGGTTGGTATGGTTTGTCAAGCAGCAAAGCCTACCTTACAGAGCCAGGCTACTCCTCCCTAGAGTGCTGGTCTTTTATGACCTTGGCCTGATAGTCCTCACCTGAACACATAGGTGAAATGGAGCCCTTCGTTGGGGATTAGGTAACCTCCGTATCTGTAGGAAGCAGAATTAGCAACAAACACTATGCACTGGGAAAAACCAAAGCATAATCCATAAACATTCGCTTTTCGAAAGGCAGTCTTGAATGGCTTCTCCAGCTCAACCTCAAATGCTTCAATAAACTGCCTCTCCTTTCCAATCCCAGCAACAGTGCGGATATTACTGAGAGCTTCATTCGTAATCTGAAAAGTGAAAAAGAGTCTTAGGAGCAAAAGAGCAGAAATAACTACTCTCATGACATTTCAGCTGCCACATGGACTTGATCTGGTGCAAATGGCAGAAGGTGGTATGAATCTGTGGCGGAAGCATCTTCTGGGAACACAAAGAAGTTGTCTGAGGTCAGCTTACCTGGATCATGAGTTGGCTAACCTCAAGTTCTACTTAATACTAACATGGCTTTTTTGCCTCCACTTGTTGTAGAAGAGAGAAGGGGAAAAATGTACCCACACTGATCCTTGAAAGCTTTTAGCTCTTTTGTGAATTTATTTGAAATGTCTAAAACGATATCTTTAGATGTCTTCCGGCACAAAAGATACTGAGCAATGTAAGTTCAAAATACGATTCTATTTTCTTAAAAAATTAATCTGACTGGGGCACCTGGGTCGCTCAGTCATTAAGCGTCTGCCTTCAGCTCAGGTCATGGTCCCAGGGTCCTGGGATCGAGCCCCGCATCAGGCTCCCTGCTGGGAGGGAAGCCTGCTTCTCCCTCTCCCACTCCCCCTGCTTGTGTTCCGTCTCTCACTGTGTCTCTCTCTGTCAAATAAATAAATAAAATCTTAAAAAAAAAATTAATCTGACCAAATATTATATAAGTATAAAGTTGATCTTTAGTCTATACTATGAATTTGTATTTGTTTCAGTCCATACACTAGGGTAAATCATCACTGTTTCTGACTTGGCATTTCCTATCCTAAAATAGCACAGAGGTGGGCCACTCTGTCCCATTGGTATATGAAACCTTCTTGGCTTCTGTCTACTTGGGTGATGTTCACATTTCCTCCCTTAAGAGACAAAACCTAGATAACAGTAAATTTGTTAAAAGAGTAAAGGTGTGTATATGTGTGTGCATGATTTCCTATATCTGATAAATGTTTATGCCACCATCTCCTCATTTACCCGATAACCAGATATTTATTAGGACACACTTTTAAAAGTGCATCACTGAAAACTAAGAGTAATCGAGACCTAAACCGAGTGTCATAGTTCCATTTGGGAAAGACATTTGTTATAAGTCTAGCCGACACTAAAGTGTGAATATTAAAAGTGTGTGCCATTCAAAAGAAGAAAACACCTCTCTCTGTGGGCAGCATGACCTGCAGAAACCATTTAGCTAAGAAACCAAGCAGACAGAAAACTGAAGTCTCCACTCTTGTGAATAAGAATACACCGAATCGGGAGGTGGAGAAAATAACCATTGGAGAGGAAATTGAATATGTAACCCATTCTGTTTGCCCCGCTGTTTCTCCACACCTGCTCACCACTCACCGCATCAGAGCTTTATTGCCACAGCTTAAAAAAGGCTAGTGGGAGGCTTCCAAGGATGAACGTTTGTAGGCTAACAGCTTCCTTAAGTCTCTCTGTACTACTCATCCTTAAGGGTTTGTCTGACAGCCACTGAGCTGTAAGCAGTTTGAAAATTGGGTCTGTAAGATTACCTGGCCGGCCATCTCCAGAGCCTCCTTGTCTTGAGAGGCAAATCCTGTCAACATTCTGGTCTGTATGGCTCCCGATAAAGCCAAGAAGGGAAAGAAGCACATTATGACCAGGCTTAGCTTCCAGCTAAAGAAGAAGGCGATGATCATGGCCACAGCGATGTTAGTGAAGGAACTGACCATCATTCCGATTTGAGAGCCGGTTGCCTGCAAACCAAAAGCAATCAACCGATCTGAGACACACAGTCTCTTTTACCAAATATCACTATGTGAAAAGGCAATTTTATACAAAAAAAAAAAAAAGAAATTATTCTGATAAAATGTGCATAACATGATGTTTCTCATTTTAGCCGTTCATAAGTATAAAATTCTGTGGCATTAAATATATTGTGTTGTGTAACCATCACCATCATCTATGCCTAAAATCTTTTTATCATCTACAACAAGAACTCTGTACCCATTAAATAATAACCCCTCTTCCTCCCTCTCCCTAGCCCCTGACAACCTCTATTCTACTTTCTGTCTCTATAAATTTGCCTCTTCTGAGTATCTAAGTGGAATCATACAATAGCCTTCTGTGTCTAGCTTATTTTACTAAGCATAACATTTTCAAGGTCCATCCATATTGTAGCACATATCAGAATTCCATTCCTTGAAAAGCTGAATAATATTTCTTTATATGTATGTACCACACTGTGTTTATCCATTCATCTGTTGATGGACGCTTGCATTGTTTCACCTTTTGACCATATGAATAATGCTGCTATGAGCACTGATGTACAAATACCTGTTTGTGTCCCTGCTTTTCTTCTTTTGGATATATGCCTAGGAGTGGAATTACTGGGTCATTCGGTAGTTCTATGTTTAAAAAGATTTTTTAAAATAATGAGCTCCCTAATGCACTTGAAGACTGGATTAATAAGAGTCCATTTTATTCACAGCTTTGTGGAAGCTCATCTATTGACTAATTCATTTCATGGGAGTCAGAGTTAGAGCGGTCAGTATGAGACTAATTCAACCCTGTAAAATGGTTACAATGGTAAATTTTATGTTTTGTATAATACAGCATGCATGTATGTCAGGCGACTGGGCATTTGGTCTGCTTGAAAATTCCCAGGCCTTGGTCTTATGGTAATATTTCTGATTATTCGGTGAAGACTGATGCTTGTTCTTTAATTATAGTTTTGAAATTTGTACAAGACTATTACAAGAGCCCACTTTGATTCTCATTGAAGTTAACCTGCTCATTGGTACAAAATCACATGCTGACTGAATAACTAGCTGTTCAGTCAACACAAAATGGAGAAAACGGATTCATTCTCAATATAGGTGGAGAATGGACACTGGTGGTAATTACTATTTATAAGCAAAATTATTTGATGGTTCCAACTCTTCTTTCAGTTGCAACTGTGCAGATGTGACCAAAGGTTGGTGTCTTCTGTGTAGGAAAGACTTGCCTGGGTACAACTGCAAGATTTTTGTCAGTATTGTAGAAACTTCAGCATTATTTAAAAAATAAAGAAGGCAAAACAATCACAGGTAAGCTATTAGGTAACCATAGGTACTAAGGAAGTGCTATGCAAGAATAATTTGCATCTTCATACTGTATTGAAGATGCAAATGGAATATGAACTCTCTGGTCTCAAGAATTCCCATATATTGGTTATAACTTCCTTGAAGACAGGAAAGAAAAGCTAAATTAAGAATTTATTTGTACACCTATATTTATACCAGCATTATCCACAATAGCCAAAGGGTGGAAGCAGCCCAAGTGCCCACTGATAGAAGAATGGACAAACAGAATGTGGTCTATAGAAATAATGGTATATTATCCAAGCCTTTAAATAGAAATGAAATTCTGACACACGTTACAATATGGTTGAACCTTGAGGACACTAAGCCAAGTGAAATACACCAGTCATGAAAGGACAAATATTATATGATTCTGCTTATATGAGGTTCCTGGAATAGTCAAATTCATAAAGCCAGCATGGAATTGTGGTTATCAGGGGTTGGGGGGGATGGGAAGTTAATATTTAATGGGTACAGAGCTTCTATTTGGGAGGATAAAAAGTTCTAGATATGGAGAGTGGTGATGGTTGCATAACAATGTGAATATACTTAATGCCACTGAATTGTACACTTAAAAATGGTTACAATGGTAAATTTTATGTTTTGTATATTTTACCACAGTTAAAAAGAACAAAAGAATTTCTAGTTGGCAAGAACAGTCAAGCATTATAGAGAATTTGGAAAATAGCTGCATAGTTCTTTGGAATTTCATCATTTAGTTTTCTTTCACATTTTATTCAATCAATATTTTTTAAAAATTTAAAAAGTAATACAGCTCAAGACATGTGAAATATATATACATACATAACAATAAACATTTTCATAAAAAAGGGATCAGTCTAGATATTATTTCGTACTTCGATTTTTTTCACTTGGTGTAATGTAACCATCCCTCCAAATCATTACATTAATACCTTTAAAAATAGCTGCCTACTTTTCCTTAGTATGGATATATTCACTCAACTATTTTCTTGTTGGTGGATATTCAGGTAGTTTCCAGGGGATTTTATTAATTTTTTTGATCAATATAAACATACATTTGAATGCACATTGTCACAAAATAGGAGAGAATTTACTCATATGAATTTTAGTCAGAGGATTTGCATACCTGATTATTCTCTAAAAATGTTGGAAGAATTCAAACTGTAACCAATATGTTATGAGACTGTCAGTTTCTCCTCATCCTCACAAATATAGGAAGTTGTCATTCATGATAGTTTTTATTGAGTTGGTAGGTGGAAAATGGTGTTTCATTGTTTTATTAGTATTTTTCTATTAATAAGTTATACAATTCTTCATTTGTTAATTGTCCCATTGCATTTCTTTTTTTGTTGCTTGTCCATATACCTTTTTTTAACCTTTATTATTTGGTTTATTTTTATTCTCTAACCAATTTTAGGAACACTACACATGTTAGACTTATTAGGTATATTAATCCTTGTTACAAATATTTTCATAATCTATCATTTGTTTATACAAAGTTTTAAGTTTTTATGTAGTCTGACAAGTCTACTTTATGTATTTTTGTCTTACTTACGAGAATCTCCTCTACTTCCCCTTAGCACTCTACTCAAGTGTTTGAAACTTCTAGTATTGAAATAAAATGAGAAAATAAAATAGTTGGTATAAGAATTGAAAAAGAAAAAAAGAGATATAATTATCTTTCTTTGCATATAATTTGATTATATACCTAGAAATTCAAAAGACTATATTAAATTTTTAAAAATTAGTTAATAAGAAAACTTTAAAAAGTGGATGGCAGGGTGCCTGGGTGGCTCACTTGGTTAAGCGACTGCCTTCAGCTCAGGTCATGATCCTGGAGTCCCGGGATCGAGTCCCACATCGGGCTCCCTGCTCAGCAGGGAGCCTGCTTCTCCCTCTGACCCTACCCCCCTCATGCTTTCTCTCTCTCATTCTCTCTCTCTCTCAAATAAATAAATAAATAAATCTAAGAAAAAATGGATGGCAGTAAGATAAATATGCAAAAACTAATAGCTAAAATCTCAATCTATGACATTCATTCAAAATTGTGAAAAAAATACATAAGAAAAAATGAACAAGATAGAGTGATATTTAATGTATCTGTGTATATATACTATGCATAGCATATAGCATATCATGTAGTTATAAATCTTACTAAAAACTAAAGCCTCTTATTTATGTCTCTCTTGGGAACTGTTAGCATCCCCACAACAGCGATCTTTGTGTGTGTGTGTGGGGGGGGGGCGGGTTGCTGCATGGATGTATTCAATGGGAATTAAAATAAAATTTTTGAAGAAGCCAAGATGATTTTTAAGTACATTAGAATAAGTAATGTCCAGGAATAAATAAAAGAATTTTGAAGAGGAAAAATTATTGTGCAAGGATCTACCTTACCAGATAATAAACACTTATCATAAAGTTATATAACTAAAACAGTAAGGTCCTGGCACAGAATAAATCAAACTGATCAGTGGAAGAGAATAGAGAATCCCCATAGCTCCAAGTATCCATGGGAAGATGATAGTCACAAAGGGCAGGAGGATTTCAAATAGCTGGAAAATGAAATCTACATTAAATTTTGGTGGGGGAATATTTTCTATTCAGCTTGAAGAAAAAAAAAAAGCCAGATTTCTACTTTACACCAATATTAAAATAAATTTGACCCAGGTTAGCAATCTCATTTAAAAAAAAAAGGTTTAACAAAAATATTAGAGAAACTCTTAGAAACTTTTCATTTTTTTAAAGAATAAGTAAAATTTTTGTAAGATGGTTAGATGCTACTCTATGAATTCAAGTGAGAGTGAATAACCTTAAAAAGCCCCTTGCAGATTGAAGGATGCAAAAATAGAAGAGATAAGGTGATGGCTTATTTATCTGACCTAAGCTCAAGAGTCAGGTAAACTGGACACTAGAATACTCAGAATAAAAGTGAAATTGCTACAAGCTTCCTTCAAGCAGTAAGACAATGCATATTAAAACCCTTCAAAATGATTATACATTCTGATCCAATGATTATATTTTGAGAACAAAAAAATAATAATCAAGGATATGCCAAGCTTGATGTAAAATGACATAAGTTGCTTATAAGGGAGAAAAACAGGCATTTAAATAAGGAATTCTTAAACGATGACACATTAAGATGATGAATTATACAGCCATCAAAAATCTACTCTAGAAGAATATATAATAACAAAAATATGCCCACATCAGATTGTTGTAGGGGAAAAACAGAAAGATTACAAAACAATATGTACAGTGTGACCCAAAGTCTGTGGGAAACACATTTATACCTAGAAAAAAGCTCTGAGGAAGAGGATCCCATGCTCCTCTGAAAGTCTCTCACACCATTGTCCATATTTCTGGTTGAACTGGCTAGGAGTCAAGACATACATTACTCAGTTTTTCAATCTGGGCATGGGGGGAAGGGGGGTTCTTCCAAGAACCTCACAAACTGTGGTTTTCCTTTTTCCTCTTCCTTCCTTCCTTCCTTCCTTCCTTCCTCTCTCTCTTTCTTTCTTTTTATTCCCACAGAAAGTGAGGAGAGGTGCTGGACTGCACATTTGACTCTCGTCACTTCAATACAAACCCCTGGTTTTCTAAAAGCATTGCCTCACCTTGCAATGGATGAGTCACCTGAACAAGGCTGCAGGTTCTGGGTTTCAGAAACCACAGCTCTGTCTCTATGAGTTCCTCAGGATTCTAGACGGCAATCATTTATTTCTTTTCTTCAGTTTTCTGACTAGCGTTTACAGAGGCAACTCAGAAGATCTCTTTTCCTACGACTACCTGCACATTGGGCACCTGTGTAAGGAGATTTTGCTTCCACCTCTGGGAGGCGCCATTAAGTCTTATAGAATCTGGGCCTCTGGGCCTGAAAATGATCTGAGAAATGAGTCTCAGGAAAGCTCTCAGTTGCTAGACTCCCAGGAAATCTAAAACTGTGACAGATTTGGACTCGTGGCACTGAGTCTGGACATTGCCTGGGAGAGACTGCTGTTTGTCAGCGTTGGAAATGGTGGGAAATGTGGCTCTGAGACATCTCAATCGCATGAGTTCCTATTTCATGGGAAACATATAGGTGATTATCAGAATGCTCAAGGGAAAGGCAGTTTACTCCAGTTGATAATAGCCCTGGTTTTCCCCCAAAGCTTACCCCTTGAACTTGGGAAGCATCTGTAGCAAGCCTTGTTGTTAGTGCCCCAGGACTATTTCGGAGGTCATCAAACCAGCCAATGTCTTGCCCTAACATTGCTCGGAAACCAAATTTACGTAGTCTTTTTGTAAGGAGTTCTCCAGATTTAGCAAAAGCATATCCCTGAAACATAAAGGAGTCTTTAGTGACATTTTAACATGAAATGGGAGGAAATAGCTAAATCACTTACTAAAAAATAAAATTCCTTACCTGCAGAAACTGAGTGCAAAAGGATACACAGCCCACTGCTACAAAGAGCAGGCACACACCATTGATCTGTGACCTTTGTTCTTCTTTATCAGGAAGTGAAAAAGTCTTTGGAAGATAGTAAGCAAAGATACTACTTTATTATTACAAACAATAGCAAAAGAAATAAAATATGTTTAAAAGAAATTTCTCTTAAGCATTGGGTTAAGAGAACATACTAGTAATTAAACCAAAGTTAGCTATGAATATGTGTACTTTAATTCCCCATGGGAAAGGAAACTTGGCAAATGAAAACCAATAGCAACAATTTGCAGAATTTTGGTCTTGTTTCTTAGCCTGATGTAGGTAATTGTGTTGGCTTTTCATTGATACGGATGA
Source organism: Phoca vitulina (assembly GCF_004348235.1). Classification (NCBI taxonomy): domain Eukaryota; kingdom Metazoa; phylum Chordata; class Mammalia; order Carnivora; family Phocidae; genus Phoca; species Phoca vitulina. The sequence goes on along the minus strand of NW_022589704.1, from coordinate 62,170,423 downwards.
AAAACATGATTAAATATCTCAAGTCCTTTATGTAATAAGGCAAAGAAATAAGGAAGGGAAGATGGAAGAAAGAAAAGAAGGGAGGGAGGGAGGGAGGGAGGGAGGAAGGAAGGAAGGAAGGAAGGAAGGAAGGAAGGAAGGAAGGAAGGAAGGAAGATAGGAAGGAAGATGAGAATGTTATCTGGAACAAAGCACAGAGTATTATCATGATTTCTGTCCTTCTCAAATAATAGAAGCAATAAAGATGATTTTCCCACTCAGGTGCCCTACATGTTATTAGTTTCATATATATATAAGAATAATAGCATCATTAAAAAAGGAACCAGCTATCAAGTCATTAACTGGAATTGGCTTAGGAGAAAAAACACTTTCCATCCATCTGAGGCTGAGGTTGTTGTTTCTAAATCAGGAGAAGTTGAAAACATCCCCCACCCCCCCCCAAAACAACTATGGAAGTTGTGAATGGGGTTTTTTGAGTCCATAAGAAGGAGTAAACTATACTTCATAAGTGTATTCTGAACTTGCAGACGTATGCTCAAGCAACTGACTGGGGACTCAGCTGTTGCAATAAGACAAGAGGAGAATAGCTGCATATTCTAATGACATTGCCCTATAATGAAATGGATTCCAGGTACAACAAAATTCCTAACTTGGGCTAAGTAAGGGAACTCTGAGTTCAGAAAAAGTATGCATTAGACAGCCTTATTTATTGCTCTAAATTAATTTAAGTAACTAGAACCATACTAACAAGCAGCTGCTCAAAAGAAACCATTTATTCGATAAATACGTATTGAGTGCCTGCCACATACCAAATAAATCTCTTGAAAACAATGTATACTACTCCATTAACAAATCCTTTTTTGTAAAGCAAAGTAACATATTCAAATCACCACAAATTCCAAAGTGGAGGGAGGGGTTCTAGATTAATAAGATTTACTGTTTCAAGGACAGTTTCTAGGGTCTTCATAGTTCTTAATACAGATGGAAGTGGGTTCAGAAGTTTCCATGGTCATTCTTCCCAGCATAGAATAATTCATATGTTTACTTAACAGAGTTTACAAATTTAGGGATTTAAAGGCCTGTTTCATTTTGTTTTAAAAAATCACTATACAAATCCCCCAAACTGTGATGCCACAATTCCCATTGCTCCCTCATGTCACCTATTATAATCATGAACTATAGGACCATAGAAGTGCAGATGAGTCAGCTTAACTTTTATTTTATAGATGGAAAACTGGAGCCCAAAATATCAAACCTTCTAAGTTCATTTAGCTAGTGGTTATTATTAGATAAGGAAATGTCTATTTTTCTGATTCCAGTGGTTTTCTTCTTGGCAGGCTCTTTTGGCTCTTGGCATTACTCATCTTCTCAGTGTTAAACAAGTATTTGGCTAATATTAAATCCCCATGACTGTCCAGTTCAAGATTGGGCATCTGTCTCTCCATAACCTTTTTCACAAAATTTCTACTCCATGAGTCCTTGGTATAACCTTGTTGAAATGCAACCCCAAAAGCTACCCATCCATAGGTTCCTCTATGATACATCTGTGCCATTTTTGTAATGGTAAGTTTGTTTAGGAAGAAAAGAAACATTCACTAAACTCTTGCTATTTACCAGATGCCAAACGTGTTACTTAGCCTATTTTAACTTAAATGAAGATTTCCTTAAGTTAGGCTTCTTAAAACAACCCAGTGAGGTAGATTTTCTTGCCCCTTATTACAGATGAGGAAACTAAGATTCATCAAGGAAAAGCCACTTGTTCAAATGCACACAGAGAATACAGAGCAGAGATCCAGGGCTGGCTGTCTCCAAAGTTCATGTTTTCTCCCAGCATGCTACATACACATTGCTGTGCTTGGAACACTTGTACACTTCCCAAGTCAACTAGACCGATGGAAAGCGAATCAGATAAATTATGTCTTATGTGTGAATTGATGCTTCACTAGATTAACAACCAGGCTCCTAATAGTGTGCAATCATTTGCTGGGTCTACATTCCAAACTGTGGTCTCAATACAACAAATGTGAGTATTGTGCCCTTTAGGTATGTCAGGATGAAAATAGCGTAATTACAAACAGACTATTATCTGACTCATGATTATACCCTGTGAGATGAAGTATCATGAATCTACTGATGAATATGTGGTAATTATGCTAAGAGACAAACAGAAATGATCTTCTTTATCAGAGAGGAAAAATAGTACTTCGTTTAGCATCATTTGCTTAGCAAATATAACCCTGTGAGAACATTAACCGTGAGCAGACTTTGGATTTCACCAGCTAGATCCTGTTACTCTGGTACTGCAGCCCTTAAGCTAATTGCTTAAGCTAAATTTTTCCTAGGATTTCTGGTTGTGACCCGAAGAATCACAGAAATTATTCTCACTACCAACAACTGGTGGGTGCTCTAGGAGAGCAGGGGTTATAACTGAATCATCAAATTTTTTTCTGACTTGGCCATTTCATAGACTAATAGAGCTGGAAATTATCTTAGAAACCATTTTTGTCAATCCTTCATTTTATAGCTGAGGAACCCAAGGCCCAGAGAAATGGCATGGTGGGATCCCAGGGCATATAGTGCTTGATAAGTATCTAGAAGAGCTAGTTTCAGAAAAAAAGATCTCCTGGTTGGGAATCCAGCACTCTTTCCACAGAAGCTCATGTACAGGGTTTGGATAAGGCTGAGTGAGTATATTCTTTGCTCTGTTTTTCTAAGAAAGTGATGATCAACAAAGAAGATGGTATCCCAGACTTATGTTAAAAGCAAACATCTAGAGCACAGTTGGGTCTTTACAGAATTCAACCCTATCCACCACACCTTCTACATCTCATCACTCTTCCGTGAGATGCATTTCCAGAGCCTTTCCCTACTAGAATGTCAGCGTAATGAGAGCAGGGAGGGGCTTTGGTTTTCTTGTTCCTCCCTCTATTCTCAATCCCAGCAACAATGTCTGACAAACAATAAGTGATTCATAAATATTTGCTGAATTATGAGTAGATTTTTATGTTTAATGTCTGTCTTCCTCATAGACTAGAAACTCTATTAGAGAAGGCAGCATGACTGAATGCAATCTCAAGTCCCTTGAACACAGTGTCTATGGGAGATAATCAACAAATACCTGTTGAGTGAATAAAAGAACATTTCCATTATATTTAGGACATTGTACTTAACAGAAAGTAAGGAATATAAATTAATTATTTAAAAGATTGTCATCATAAACGGCTTCACACAACCAGAAATTCAATTTACCAGAGTTGAAGGGCCGGGTTCCCCATCTCCTACCTCTGTGAAATTACCATGATCTCCTCACTTACCACAAGGGGGCAGTATGGAAGGTGAAGCGGTGACTGAGGCCCTCCCGACCCAATTGACTTGATTTTGTTTTGTGGACTGTCCAGGCCTTTCTGTATGATTCATGCCCATGGGGACATTTTTCTGGTCAGGACCTCTTGAGAGAGGCCACAAAAGAAAGAGAAGTAGAGGGGAAACTAACACTCAGGACTCTTGGTAAGCTCTGACAGTGTGGTGTGCTGGCAAATCCTTTAGCCTAGGCTTTGGAAAAGCTGGATTCTAGCCCTGGCCCTGCCACCTAATGCCTGTTTCACCATGAACAAATTAATAAAGTTATCTAGATTCTCGGTTTGCCCTTGTTGATCTCATGGGATCTGTGTATGTGGGTAAATTTCAACTAAAAAACTTGGCAGCATTTCGATAACTAATTTTGCAATGAGAGTTTTATTAGAACCTGGCTCTCCAGTCACACTGGATTTGAATCTCAGATCCATTATTTGCTATCTTAAGTTGTGTATACCTTGGTTCGCTTTTTATTGTAAAAACGGGGACAATAAGAATACTTACCTCGGGTGGTTACTAGGAAAATTTAGTGAACTATTATATATAAAGTGCTTAAAGAGTGTCAATTAATGCTTGTAGTTATTATTATTTTTATTGTAGCAATGAAGTCAGATGGAGACTATCAAAACTCCTAGGGAGTGAAAAATTGAAATAAGCTTATTCTTTATCCATGCCTTATTTTACTTCTCTCTTCCTTTTCCTGTTTCCTCCCCCACCTTGCCATTTCAATGGTGCAATCAGCAGAGCAGACAATTCTACAACATGCACTCACACCTGCTTTTATAGGCCAACTTTGCACCTCAGCTGTTTCAGCAAGATCAAAACGGCCCTAAAATCCTTCTGTATTATTCAACGAACCTGCTTTGCATTCCGATTTTGTTCGCATATACGGAAATTGCCCTCTCCTGACACTACATTTGCAGCCATCTTGCAGTTTTTTACAGACACGATGACTAGGAGCGTCCTGCCAGCCCAAATGAGAGCGCTCAGCTCCCTCTTCTTACCTGCTGTGTCATGGAGACTCGGGGCACTTGGAATGCTTTAGAGATGAGGAAAAGACAGCTAAATCCATCAAAATACAGAGCCAACCTATCAAAAAATGACAATATCCTCTGATAGAAAAACAAAAAATATCAGAAGAATCAAGCTAATCCAGCGTTTGCTTACCCCAAGAATCTGGCTGAATAAAAAGGCATAGAGCGGTGTGACCGACCCATTGACAGCGGCACCCACCGCCCCTACCAGCATGTAGGGCCACTCTGGAGCATTGAATTTCAAAATCCTCCTAACCGGGGCAGGTTCAATTTCTTCTTCCACAGGAATGTCCTTGTCCTTGAGGGGACAAAGGGTTACATTAGTCATCCCGAGGTACACGCAGACGTTTTTGCTTATGTTCTTTTCTTATACAGCAGACCCTCTGGCATTCACAGATTTAAAAGTCATGGTTTGATTGGTTATGAGTGACCTCAAAGTTCTATGAGATGCGGGGATTCGTTGTTTTGTATGAAACGGTTTTGAATTGCTTGAGACCATGCCGTGACTTGGAAGGGACGCGCTAGATTGGACATTCATCTGAAGGCGAGCTTGTGGTTTTCATTTCACAGTTAGATATGCGTTGACTCTAGGGGAGTAATAAATATGTTGGACCTTTGAAAAAAAGTCCCTCTAATTTAAAAAAGTTTTTTGTGCTATGGTGGTGTTTACATATTTGAAGACTCATAACAATTTCAAGGTACATCATTCATAAATGGCAAAGTTCTCCAATCTAGTAACTGACTAATGCGCTAAGGCAGGGCAGTGTATCTGAAACAAGGCAAAGTAATTATCAAAATGTATTAAACGGTGTCCACAGTTATCATTTACATGCTTTCTATAAGATTTTCCTTAATTAGTGCCCAGAAATAAATGGTAATCCATTCGGGATTTCTAAATTCTATGTATCCTTTGCAAGGCGTGAAAACTATTTTAATATTTCCCTATTCTGATCTCTGTAGTTGTCATTGAAGTGTCACAGCTAACAAATTTTTATCCTCTTGAAAGCAAACATTATACTCAGAATTCCATCATTTTTCCTATCATTTTTCCTCGCTATAGATATTACTCAGTGCTTGATCTGTAGGACTAATTGTTCAATCATTTGTTAAATGTATTACTGACTTTATTTAAGAAAGGATTTTAGGTGGCTTGTATAGATTTGCATTATTTTTTTTACTGTTTCTATTAAAATATACAAAAAATATAACAAATTGACCACAAAACTATTAATTAGTGCTCTCTTTCATTAATACATGGTAATTTACCCTTTAGGTAGGTGGATGTCAGGAACAGAAACCCCAAGGAAATTCAAACACTCTCCTTTCACTTCCAAAGTCAAAGACCACGTTACCCATTTAGTTTACGTAAAACCTTGTGTCTTGTTATGGCATTATCATTGCAAGCCAACTCGGGTGGAGGAAGGCAGCTTGGCTGGTGATGGATTTCTTATTGCCTCCATTTCAAATTCTCTCTTGGTCTGCCCTCAACATTTGCACTTGTCACTCTACATTCATGTGGCAAATCCTTCTGTTCAATAATTTCATCTCTGACAACCTACTAACTCTAGGAAATCAATTCCAGGGAGGAAGAGGGGTGACTAGGAAAGCATGAATAGGACAAGCATAGAAAGAACAGGGTTCTTAGATGAGCCCAGTGGAGCCACCCATGGAATATATCACCAAGCAACTTAGCTCTCTGGGGCTCGGTGACCTCATCCTCAAAATGAGAGCATTGGACTAAGTTGCCTTGGGAAGACAACTCTCTATGGGTGTCTTGTGTTTCTGCCCATCTTAGGCAGAGGCACTGACCACCTCTATTCAGACTATTTTTTTTAAGGATGTTTGCATATCAAACAGCCTCAGAGGACAGAGATGGTATCTCCATCCCAAGAAAAGAGCAGATGTGTCTACCGTCTATTATAAAAGAATCAAGCTCCTCCAGCTCAGGATTCCTCTGCTGTTAACACATCCCCTTCATTTGCTGGTATCATCTGGCCCTCTTTAAATCTGGGGGTTGGCCTGGGGAACCAGTGCAAATGATAGACTCTGGTTACTACTCTTGCCGTGAGTAATAAAGTTTTTTGTCTCTGGCTCAGAGCCTTTGTATATTCTGCCAGCATCCATGAAATTGTGTCAGGCTAACTTGGAAGCTTGCAATAGAGCAAAATTTAGACCCTTTACACTTCTAGACAGTGGTTGGTGTCCAGATCAGGATGCTTGCCAGACTTATGGTGGATCAATGATTAAAAATACAGATTCCTGGGTCCCCATCACCAGAAATTCAAATTTAATAAGTCTGAGTGTGAATCTGTGTTTTAAAAATACTCCTCAGATAATTCTAATAATAAAGCCCAGTCTCTGAGATTCCCAGCAGTATGTAACCTCCAAGACTCCTTCAGGAGCAGAATGCCTAGGATTCCATGATTATAGGTTTGGAAAGTGTCAGCTGTGCTGTACCATCCGAGCACATTAAACTCCGACATTTCCCAGAACCACTGCCCTACGAAACAGCCCACTCACAGCCTGACATGACAGAAATTTCCCTGACCTTCTGATTCTTGGAGGTATCCCTAGCCTTAAGCAATAATACCTGAGACATGTAAAAATAATATGAAGTGATTTTTTCCAGTAGATATCATTCCAAGATAAACTAACAAGAGGCAAAATTTAATTGATTTGAATAATTGTCTTTTGTCCCCTTTCACTAGAGTTAGACTTCAAGGGAAACTGTCCCCTGATCCACCCCCAAAAAGATGCACCATCAAGCCTGAATGATGCAAAAACTAGAAAATCTGTCCCTGAGTAATTGACTTCTGATTGACTTATATTCTATAGCTAAAAAAAAAAAAAAAAAAGTAGGAGAGTTTTAAAAAAAGAATAGTAGAAGAATAGAAGAAAACAAAATATAAAGCCATGATGTATAGATTTTTTTCCTTTGATCTTTGCAAAGCTAAAGACAAATTCAGTCATCACAAAAAAGCTAAAGATGATTTTATTCATGTTCCCTGTATTTGTGGCAAACCAGTAACTCACAGAGAGGGGTGAAATTATAAAAGTTGATATGTTCCCTTTATTGTAGCAAGGTCAAGTTGCACCATGCATATGTGTTTATCACATGCAAAGAAGTATCCTGCTAGCAACTCCAGGGCAGGGAGAGGGATGGTGGCTCTTGTTCATCTTTGCATCCATAACACAATCCCTGGCCCACAACAGATGTACGATCAACATTTATTGGATGAAAGAATGAATGAAACTCTTATGCCCATGGTGCATACATGCAACGAAACATTTATTTTAAAAAAATACGGAGCTGCCCTACTATGCAGATGGCTCACTAGTAGACACTGGGCTTTTCCCAGTTTCCTTCCTTCCATCTCCTCCTATAGGTCAAGTGAAAACATAACTTCTTACTTAAATCTTATGTTCTGCTTTCCATACTTTGTTACACTGGTTTCTGTGTGCCAACCCATAGGGATCTCCTGCCTCAATAATGACTTTAAGATTTGATGATAAGAAATGGTAACTATGACAAAGGAGCAGAGGTTCTCCAAATGGACATATACTGAGAGTCATTTGTAAGAGTCCTGTCTCTGTCCTCTTAAGCAATCCTTAGACCTTATCTTCTAAACTGGCCATGATGAAGTGATGGGTTTCAAACCTTTGAACTTGACTTGAACTCCCAGAGATTCTACTTTGTTCGTTTCCCTGAGAGACATGTCTCAATATCAGAGACTGGCACCTCTGGCCTGTAGGTTTCCCCTAATCCTCCACTTAATTTTATCAGCATTACAGCTAAGATTTCACTCACTTCTGGGAGCCCAAAGCACAACTTGGAGGGTGGGAAGAAACAGGCTGCAGTCTTAGCTCTGTTACAGCTAACTAGGAGACCCTGGTCCCACGTAACCCCACTTAGCATCTGGAAATACAAGCCTCTCATGCAAACATCTCTTCTAAATGCCCAGAGTCAAAACTCTTAAGAGACCACAAGGTGGAGATAATTCCTTTGTGTAAGTAAACCTTTTGCATGGCAACATAAGATAGAACACTTCCCAATTAACAGATTAAGGTTAGAACTCCTCCATAAAATGAGAAAAAGAAAGGAATTTTGCCAGTGTTGGGCTTGTGGAATTCAGTTAACTTTTAAAATGCTTTAGAATCTACTTGAGATTAGAATATCCTACATATTTAAAGTACTTGAAAATATTACTTGGGATTAGAAATTCCATAAATTAAATGGTATCAACCCTGATTCCATTGTTTCTTTTTAAAAAATTAGTTGGGGCACTTGGGTGGCTCAGTCGGTTAAGCGTCCAACTCTTGATTTCAGCTCAGGTCATGATCTCAGGGTCCTGGGATCAAGCCCCGCATGGGTCTCTGCACTCAGCGTGCAGTCTGCTCGAGGATTCTCTCTCCCTCTCCTGCAGCCCCTCTCCCCTCAAATAAATAAATAAAATCATTTTTAAAAATTTTTAAATAAAAAATTTGTTAATTTAAATCTAAAAAACTCTAATATTGTTACCATACAAATGAGCAGTAATAATATAAGTTTAAGACCTTATTTTCTTGGAGCTTTAGCAAGATCCCTTTCTCCCCCCTTCTTCCTCTTTCTCTCTTAACTGGAGAGAGAATATGAAGTGACATCTTTTAAACATTACATTGGTTTACATTCAATTTTGTTTAATTATTCCATTCTAATTTACAAGACTGGTAAGTAGACTATTACATGGAGCATTTTTATTTCTCTAAAACTGGTGTGTATATTTGATTTAGGTTTCATCTTATTTAAATGGTTCCCTTCTGGGTTTCCTCCGCATCATGGGAACCCTGTGGGAATCTGATCTCTGCCGCTGTGCTGGGCCACCTGCCAGGTTCAACAGCAACAACAGGATCAGATTTTCTTCTCCTTCCTTCCTTCCTGCCTTCTTTCCTTCCTTCCTTCCTTCCTTCCTTCTTTCCTTCCTTCCTTCCTTCCTTCCTTCCTTCCTTCCTTCCTTCCTTCCTCCTTCCTCCCTCCCTCCCTCCCTTCCTCCCTTCCTCTCTTCCTTTCTTTCCCTCCCCTCCTCCCTCCCACCTTCCTTCCTTCTTGCCTTCCCTCCTTCCTTCCTTTCTCTTGCTTTTCTTGTCAAATAGTTACAGAAACTAGAAAAAAAAATAATGCAAAAGTCAAATATGATTGGTACTCTTACATTTGAAATCTCAGTGTAGTGTTTGGTTCTTTGTCAGTGAAGCTTTACTAGTCTCCTTATATAAGGCATTTTGTCCCTATTAGCGGCAGCACCATGGACATGAATGAAATACCTATCTCTAGATCTAGAAGAAGATGTGACTCCTTAATGGCAAGATGCAGTGAGCAATCATGCTTGCTAAATATGTTTCTTCTCTCTGCTGCTCCTGAGAAAAAGTGTTTCTCTATGAAATTTATTTAAACCAACTCTATTGAGACATCTATTTATTCATTCTTAATATGCTAGAACAAAGAGAGCCTTAATAATCCTTCTGTCACAGTTATAAGATCGTAAGGAAGACTGTACTTTATTCCACATTTGTCAGTGTGAACAAAGGTTTATAATTATTTCCAAAACAGATTCTCATTTAACATTTTTTAAAGACAGTTTGAAACGACATCATGCATAATGGATGTGCTTGTAATTGAAATATTCTCTGACTTACTTGCTTTGATAAATCTTGTGTCCCAAACCACAAGATTTATCAAAGCTTATTTAATTGTAGAAATTCAATTTTTCATCCTAGTTTTAAAATCCCCTGATATCCTAATAGGTACAGGGCACTGGCCTAAGGGCCTAAGGTGATACAAACATAAATAATATATAGTCACTAACTTTAAGAAGCTTGTAATTTAGTAAGGGAATAAGACAACATGACCCCAAATGAGGCTCAATAAGAAAACTGTCATGAAAAGGTTCAAATAAAGAGTAGTGGGGGATTGAAAGTGAGACTCTCAGGATGAAGAATAAAGTGCAGGCATTAGGAAAGGCTTTGAGGAGGGAGATGACGGGTACCTGCTGTGAAAGTAAGATGCCCACGACAGCTTTGAGGACCTGCATCCTTAGGAAGAAATATTGTTGTATCTGTTGATTCTTCTCCTATTTCTTTCATTTTTGTGTTGTTTTGGATTATATTAACATTAATAGTGTTAGTTTTAGATGTATCCTTAAAAAATTATGGTAAAACTATGTGAGGTAAACAATTGTCCATAAAACCTGTTCATTCAAAAATCATGATAACTGGGGTGCCTGGGTGGCTCAGATGGTTAAGCATCTGCCTTCGGCTCAGGTCATGATCCCAGGGTCCTGGGATCGAGTCCCGCATCGGGCTCCCTGCTCAGTGGGGAGCCTGCTTCTCCCTCTGCCTCTCTCTCTGTCTCTGTCTCTTATGAATAAATAAATAAAATCTTAAAAAAAAATCATCATAACTTCTGTAAGGGCTAACGTTCTCAAATACCTTTGCTGAATAAACACTTTTGCCAAAGTAGTTATAATTTAAGGAGGAGATTTAAAAATTTGAGAAAAATTATTTTCAAGTATTCTTAAAAACTTTTAAAATTATACATACATGATCAAATAATCTAAGCACGTGTAATTTGCCCGTGTCTATTTCAATGGTTCATCTAAAAACTACTGAATAAATGTTATAGTCCAGTTTTAGTTACCAGATGTTCTTAAAGTAATTAATTACTCTGCATTTCTTTTAATATATTGTATAGAATTTAGAGTTTTCATCAGGTCCTCATGGGTTCTCCCATTTAATCTGACTTAGTGAACATTACTGGATATATGCCTTGAAAACTCATATTCTCAGGTTTAAAGGTCATGCAATAGTCCCCAAAAGACTGCCTCCAATCCCCAAGAGCAACTGGTGCCTGACCTTTCTGTCTTCTTCATAAGTAGACTTATGATCTACAACAGCTAATGGAGGTTCATGTACCAAGTAAGAAAGCTGAGACTTGGAGTGTTCCCGGATTGAAGCTCTGCAAATAAACAGAAACATGAAAGAGTCTGTAGATTATGGGCAGGTTGGAACAGGATTTAACTGTTGTTCAAGCTTACATCACATGTATCAAATAAACAGAAATGTTTGATAGGTCACATCACAACCAGGTAAGGGAGCTTCCTGGTTAGGTTTCACAGAACTATTCCTATGGCGTAGCTATTTAAATTGGATCCTCTGAGTCCCAGGCTAGACTCTGACTCAGACTGTGCTCAAGGAGGGAGGGAGAGAAGGAGAGGAAAGCTGTCCTACCAGTCTACCAACAAAAGGTCCAAGGTTCAAATCCATTCCAAATCCACACGGTCTGCTAATTGTTACCATGGCAACGGCCCAGCGCCTTTACCTTCCTTTTGGTTGTACGTTGTAGTTTTGATAGCTCTTTCTCTCTATAGTTACACCTGATGTTTACTTTAGTGTAAGGCCACCTGGATACAAATGAGCTAGTAGGAGGAAAATAGGGCCCCTACTGAGATTTTCTTTCTTCTTTTTTTTAGAAGATTTTGTTTATTTATTTGACAGAGAGAGAGAGAGAAAGAGAGAGAGAGCACAAGCAGGGGGAGCAGCAGAGGAAGAGGGAGAAGCAGGTTCTCTACTGAGCAGGGAGCCCGATGCGGGGCTTGATCCCAGAACCCCGGGATCATGACCTGAGTCAAAGGCAGATGCTTAACTGACTGAGCCACCCAGTCGCCCCCCCGAGTGAGATTTTCTTTAGGCTATGTACTGCCCCTAGAAATACATTTAATTAACAAATATCTTATTGAAATAAAATTTATTTGATTTGTTTATTCATTTAACAGAAGCGTATTGGGCATCTATGACATGCAGGCCAATGCCAGGTGTGGGGATTACAGAGACTGGTCAAACACAGACTTCACCCTCAAGGAGTTTTAAATCTTACAGAAGAGCAAAACATGTACTCAACCCTAACCCTGTAAGGAAGAAATATGCTAAGTGCTATAAAGCAGGTTTGAATAGAAAGTATGAAAATTTAAAGGAAAAAGAAATGTATGGCAGGTGTTCCCATGAAAGGCGTCATGGAAGAGGTGGCTACGGTAGGACTTGGATATTTGTAGGAAGAGCATTTCCGATGGAGAGGATAATATAAACCGAAGCATGGAGAGGATAATATAAACCGAAGCATGGAGACAGGAGAGAACAGGGTTCCTTAGTACATATACTTAGTGCAGCACAGATATAAGAAATTGGTTCAGGTGGTTTTGTCTTCTTCCTGAGATTTCTGAGAAGGAGACTCCTACTCTCCTCTACGTTAAACTTGAAAGTAGGCAGCACTAGGAGTTGCTGGCAATTATGTCAAGACCCTCAAGGAAAGAAGCCTCCTGAAAAATGAAGCAAAAAAGAAGGGGGGGCGGGAAGCACCTGATTAAAGCCCAGCTTTGCCTGGAGTTAAGGCATCCTTGGACTACTTAGTCAGGTAAACTGATCCTCTCCCTGGTTGAGTTAAGTTTCCAGTCATTTGCAAAAGCGATAGAGGCAATGCTGAAGACGAGAGGAGGGCATTACATTATCAAAGCACCTAATGTGCAGTAAAAAGGTGTAAAGTGAGAGACATAGAGCCAAGGATCTAGACGGAACCATCCACAAGTCCCTCTCCCTCATTTGTATCCAGGTGAAGACAAAGGTCACGTGCTGCTTGTCGATTACGCGTGCTCATCTGGCCTTCTTGCGGAGGCACTACCACATCCCTTCATTCCTCTGCTTTGTTCCCACGTCCTGTTAGTGGCACTGTCACCCTCTTAGTCACCCAGGTTCAACAGGTGCATGTAGCTCCAGTCCTTCCTCTTCCTTGCTCTTGCACATTCACACTCTTGCCAAATCTCATGATGATCAGGCCTGAAACCACTCCTCACCCCACCTCCCTGCTATCAAACTGCGGGCTGGGGCACCCCAACTCCCTCCCGCCCGGCTCGAGACTCTCCAGCAATAGAGTCGCTTCTTTGGGTTAGTTAACTGAGGTCAAGAAGTCTTCTTCAGAACGCATGAGGAAGAGGCATGTGTCAGCTGGACAGAGCAGAGTACATGGTAGGGCTGAGACGTAAGGTCATGGGCCTAGAGAGACTCCTAGAGCATTGGAAGCCATGGTAGAGTATGAGGAAAAGGAAATATGGTTGACTTCCTCCCAGTTTTGAGCATGGCAAAACATATATCCTTGTCCCTTCTGATTTCTACTACCTGAATCTTTCACAGACCATTCTACCTGTCTAGCATAGGCTGTCCCACTGAAACCCTGGGCCCACCTGGCAGCTCCCTCTGGTCCACCATAAGCACCAGAGTTAGAATTCTATCACACACCTTTTTAGAAACCGACAACATGGGGCACCTGGGTGGCTCAGTCGGTTAGGAGTCTGCCTTCGGCTCAGGTCATGATCCCAGGGTCCTGGGATTGAGCCCCACATTGGGCTCCCTGCTCCCTGCTCCCTGCTCAGCGGAGAGCCTGCTTCTTCCTCTCCCTCTGCTGTTCCCCCTCCTTGTGCTCTCGCTCTCTGTGTCAAATAAATAAGTAAAATCTTCAAAAAAAAAAAAAAAAAAGAAAGAAAGAAACTGACAACATAGGCCAGTCCCTTTCTCAGAAGCTGTGTACCACTTCTCTCTGCAAATAAAAACAGCTAATTTGGGGACTAAACAACTCTCCCACTTTCTCTCTCTCTCTCAACACTATTATTCAGGAAATTAGTTCCTGTTATGCATTAAATTGTTCTTGAACCTAAAATATATTACTAAAGAGAGACTGAGCTGTCAGAAACGCCAAAGCCAAGGAAATAAGATATAAATTAACATTTAATTTAGTCATCTTTTAGCAAAAAAATCTGTCAGCATACACAATGAGATATTTTTAACAGACCTTCTTACTTAAACTTATAAATCTTTCTCTGCAGGAGGTTAATAACTACTTTCTGGGTATAGACTATATTTCTGGATTTCTCATCCTAGTCACCAAAATGTAGAATTTGTGAGAATTAATAGCCAAATAGGAAATGTTTATATTAAAAATGATTATTTGGTCCTAATAATAAACTGTAACTAAACTACTTAGAACAAGTAGAATTTTGTTCATCTGAAAAGTTAAGAAAATATTTATTTTCTTGTTGACATGATGATGAAGTATATCACTTCCTTTTTGCAACCTTTAGCCCAGTAATCAAAAGAGGTGCCTAGCCATTTTCTGTGTTTAAGAAGGTAGTCAGTAGCTTCAGGTTGTGATTCTAATGACCCTTATAATTTTTTTCCTCCAATCAGAGAAGCATGGTTAAACATAATGCCTAATATCTATAAAAATCACCTAATAATTTTGGCAATTTTTTTAGCTTTTACTTTACAGAGTAACTTGAAGTTATTGCTTTATTATTTTCCAAATTCAATAAATTTAATAAAACCAGCATTTCTTGAAATTTTTATGAATAGACTTATTCTCAAAAGGAAAAATAAAAACTCTAAGCATAAGCTCAGTGAACTATTCTTTTTTTTCTTTTTGAGAATAGTTGATATACAATGTTACATTAGTTTCAGGTGTGCAACATAGTGATTCAACAACTCTATACATTGTTCTTTGAATATTAAAGATAAATCTGTGTTTGAATTACTTGGAGTTGTTACCTAAATGTTTTATTTTAAGCCTCTTTAAACCAGTTTTCAATAAGCAATATACTACCTTGAAAAAGCAAGTCTTATAACCGAGCCTTTGCCCAGAGTACAGCCTTGAATTAAATATCCTAGAAATGGTAAAGGCAACAGTAAGGAAATCTGCTGTCACCATTGTTTATGAACAGCCTCCTAACTTAGGGAAAAAAATCTTAAGTAGTATCTTCATGAAGAGAGACAGATACTCTTGGGCAGAATTCTTCTTAACATGCAGACTTTTAACATTAAAGGAACTATTTTACTGAAATTCTTAAGTCAGGATGAAAGACTAAAATTTACAGTCTTGTTAATAGCATATTCCAAAAATATGTTTGAAAGTCAATACCCCTATATTCATCCACAAAAAAAAAATAAATAGCTGGGGTTCACGGAAAATCTTTTCAAATACTAAAAAAATACACTTCTTTTTTCATCTAGTTAAGGAATGATTTGAATTCAGATGAGTCACTCTGGAAGCAGGAATATTTGTAATTCAACTGCAGCTCAGCAAGTGAAAGAATGGACCTAAAGCCATGAACTTCACCTCCATGTAAAACAATGCTTTATACCATGGTTAGATCTAGGGGACAAGACCAAACAGATTTTTTAAATACCCTTTCTAAGCTCAATTAACAACATTTTAATTACAAAGCATCTCTATCATGACCCTACCCACAATAAGATAAGAAGCCAAAGTTAAACAAAAAAAATCCCCATGAACTGACCAGAAAATGTCAATATAGCAACCAAGGATTCATTTGCATGTTCATATTACATGAAACCTGGGGCTATGCTCAAGGCTATCCTGGTTTTACCTGAGATATTGCCTGAGGATCATAGGTGCAGAGGGCTCCTAAGAATATTTTAAAACCTTAAAATCTGCCCCATGGCTTCAGCTTACCTTAAACTAGCCTGGTAGCTCCCTCTGCAAAAGGTCTGTTTGCTGTCAAGTGAGGCCCGGTCAGTTTTATCTTCTCCTATTCAACACAACATGAACGATTCCTTAGTGTATACAATAAGGAGAACCATATCAAAAGAAAACTTCTTACTATGCTTGCCTAGCCTATCATTACTATGTCTGATGCTAAAACATTCTATTAACTTCATTGTGGCAAATAAAACTTAACACTTATCCAGCACATTCTAACAACAACAACAACAAAAATGTCAAGATACTCAGCAGGGGGTGCCTGGCTGGCTCAGTCCAAAGAGCATGCAACTCCTGGACATGGGGTCGTGAGTTCCAGCCCCACCTTGGGCATAGAGATTACGTAAATAAATAAATAAATAAATAAATAAATAAACTTAAAAAAATACTCAGCAGGATTGAATTTTTTGAGCTGTGTGATACCCCCTGTGTTATCTCCAACAAATAGATATCTGATAGAATGAATCATAAAAAACTGAAGGGAAACCCACTAGAGGTCATTTCTATGGTAGATTCACCAAATTAAAAAAATATATATCTTTTCAGAAGAAATCACATGTGTTAAATATAGACAGTAGTTTTACCCAATGGAGTTCACAAATCGAGATGTGGTATGGTAGAGAAAGTTTGAAGTGGTGGTTGGTTAATGTAGGTTGGGATAAGTTACCAAATCTGAAAATTCAAACTAAAAAAAAAAAAAAAGGATGCACTAGGGCCTGATGTATCTGTTTGCTATTTGCTTTAGTGAAAATAAGCATTACAGTGTTTAGTCACTGATTAATTTACTCAATCAGCAAGAATAGAGGTCCTACTGGGTGCTGGACACTCTAGGAAGGCTTTCCTATTTGCAAAGTGGGGAGGGGGGAACAAGGGGGTTGGCATTAAAATCATCTTCCCCACAAAACCTGGGTTTTAGCTCTCTGATTTGATCAAGTAACTGAACCTCCTGAGATTTTGTTCTTTCTCTTATCATCTATATAATGCTTCCAAGGGCTTTTGGGGGAACAAATAAGACAGTGTTTATTAAAATGTATAGAAATCCACGAAACTATGAGGGCTAACAAACATAATGCTTTATAGAATGTACAAGTGTAATGGAAAAGACACTTGCCCTTCATGCCTTCTATGTTAGCAGCCTGATCGCCTTGACTCTGCAAAGTCACTAGAGTGAAGTAGACTCCTTTCCGTTCCAACAGTTCCTCATGGGTGCCTCTTTCCACTGCTGTACCATGTTCAAAACCAATAATGACATCTGCAGCTCTGACTGTGGACAGGCGATGAGCAACCGAAATGATCGTATGTCCCTGCTGAATCTGTAAGAATGTACGGTGCACTGTTAACCAAACAGTAAGACAGAGCTGACATTGACATTTGGATGGTCTCAGAATCCACAAGTAATCAGAGCCTGGGTCCTTGGGAAAATCCTCAAATAGGCGCTCTGCAGATATTAGAAAAGGCCAGCGCACTTTATCAAGGTCATGAACACCCCACACGCTGGTCCAGTTGCTGCTATTAATCAACAGCTAAAATCAAAATGGAAATTCTTGAAATCACATATTATAAGGTAGATTTAATAAGATTGAAAATTTTGCATTTGTAGCTTTTGGAAGCAAGCCATACTGACTTCTATTCAACTGTGAGGAACAGTCTAGTCAGTATTTTCTAAACAGTCAGACTGGAGACACTGACCCATGTAGTCCTTCTCTTTCCCTCCCCCTCTCCATCCTTCCATTCTCCCTCTCCCTCCTCTCTCAGTGAGCTGCCTTTCCTACAGCACGGTCTTGTAAAATGAACTCAGACTTTCAACAGACCTTACTCAGTGCCTCTTGTACCATGGCTTCACTCTCATTGTCCAGTGCCGAGGTGGCCATGTCCAAAAGCAGGATCTTGGGGTTTCGGACAAGGGCTCTGGCTATGGCTACTCTTTGTTTCTGGCCACCACTCATCTGGCCTCCTCCTTCTCCAACAAGAGTGTCAAATTGCTAGGAAGAAGGTGACACCGGTAATGAAGACGAACAACTTGATGGCTCCTGGCAGTGATCATTACAAGATCCTTTCTAGCTCCCTTCTCAAGCATGAATTTTCACAGGCCCAACTTTCACTGAAAGGAATACCCTTTCCTGAAACAGGTTACTGTCTGATCAATATTTGTGTGTAAGATAAAGAAACTGATTTATTCTTGGGGCGCTTGAGTGGCTCAGTCAGTTAAGCGTCTGCCTTTGGCTCAGGTCAGGATCCCAGGGTCCTGGGATGGAGCCCCACATCGAGCTCCCTGCTCAGCTGGGAGCCTGCTTCTCCCTCTCCCTCTGCCACTCCCCCTGCTTGTGTTCTCTCTCTCTCTGCCAAATAAACAAATAAAATCTTTGAAAGAAAAAAAAAGAAACTAATTTATTCTTTCATTCCCAGGTTCACTGGGCTGTATAAATGTTTCTCTCTAGCTCAACTTCAAATAAAATGTTTTCACGAAAGTAGGGGCACCTGGGTGGCTCAGCTGGTTAAGCATCCGACTCTTGATCTCAGCTCAGGTCTTGATCTCAGAGTCCTGAGTTCAAGCTCTGTGTTGGGCACCACACTGGGTGTGGAGCTTACTTAAAAAAAAAAAAAATGTTTCCACCAAAGTAAAAGTTGATCAGGGTCCTGAAAACCCATTTTAAAGGGTTAAAGCACCTATCAAATTCTTCCCTCTTTTCTCTAGCTAAGCAACACAGAAAAACACAATATTAAATCTGTCTCTATATTACAAATGAAAGATCAAACTAGCTGTACAATCATTACCATTGACAGCAAAAAGTTACTGAGTATCTTTCATGTTTAGCATTATATTGGAATCTCACAATGATGTCAGGCTCTTGTCTTGTTTATTATTAGCCAACATGAGTTGAGCATTTACCATGTATAAAGCATGAAGTTGAGCTCTTTACACATATCACCTCATTAGTCCTCCCAGATGCCCCATGAGGCAGGTACTGCTGTTCTCCTCAATCAGTGGGTAAGGAAATGCTGGGGTGTAAGGGGCTAAAGTAACTTGCCCAAGTTTATAGAGCTTGCAAATGGAGAAGCTGGGATTTTCATGGAGGCAGTCTGATTGCAAAGCTTTATACTCTTTACCACTGGACTATATCATACCCACAGCTGCAATCCTATTCACACAGGTAATCTAGAAGGCTGAATAGGAAATGATCTAGAGCACAGACGCTGGAGCCAGACCACCTGAGTGTGAACCTTGACTCTCCTGCCTTGAGCAAGTTATCTGACCTCTTGGAACCTTAGTTCTCTCTTCACAGATGGAAATAATAATAGTAGCTGCCAACAGGATGGTCGTGAGAGTTAAATGAGATGTAAAGTGCTTAGAACAGTGTCTGGTAGGTAGTAAGCACTATACATATGTTAACTGGTAATAACAGCTCTTCTTTGACTTAGCAGACCATTTGACTTAGCAGCCACAAAATACGTATAAGTGTAATAATATGGAGTTGGTTTTTGTTGTCGTTGTTTAAAATGAAGATAAATGAAGAATTTTTGAATATGCGAGATACAGTACTGAGGCCACAGAATTAGCTGCCTAAGCCCAAGAAAATGAAAGAACAATGACATTGGTAGGCATCAATGAACATTGTGTAAGTCATTGCCACATAACAAATTTATCAATTGCTTAGGCAAATTCTCAACAGATGGAGTAAGAAGATTGTACCTCTGTCAAGGGGAGCTTTTAAAAGAAAGTTCCCCTGTTTGTAGATTTTTAATATATCAACAACAATATGCTTTCAGGCAAAGGGGAACACTCATGGTATATTTCCAGGAATGAAACCTAGCATGGCATTAAGAATTTAATGATTTGGGATTCAAATGGAAAGAAATGTATAGTATCGTGTAACTTTTTCTTTTTCCTTTTATAACTTTCTGAGTTCTGCTCCCCCTCCCACCCCGGGATGAGAGGCTAGGGGTACCTGTGGCAGGTCCATGATGAAGCTGTAGGCATTGGCTGCCTTGGCAGCTTGAACTATATCTTCCATCGTTGCATCCTCTCTGCCATAACGAATGTTCTCTGCAATGGTGGTAGAGAACAGAACGGGCTCTTGCTCCACCATCCCAATCTGAGCTCTAAGCCACTGAATGTTAAGAGAGCGAAGGTCATGGCCATCTAAAGTCACCTAGAGACCATAAGCACAACGTCACATCTCTTGGAACCCTTCAGGGTTCTGAATCAAAATGTTATGTTCTACTTGACCTATGGGGAGAAATAATAGAAACCCGCAGGATTATAACAGAAATAATTCCTCCCATAATGAGGTTGTTTATATAGGAGTGATGATATATAGTTGAAATCAAGTCTAGCTGTAGAACAATTCGTTGTAAAAACACAAATGATGTAAAGGTCATTTAATGTAATATGATTGGCCCAGGAATGGAAAAAAAAAATCTAATTCTTCAATAGAGTCAAGTCAGTTATTCACCATATTTTATATATTTTTATTATCGTTTGACTTGTGACCTAAAATGGACTTCAAAGCTACAAAGTAAAGAAGAAATGGTCCCTATCTTGTAGGTATGCTTTACAGTAACTCTTACTTTCTGGCCAGATTCATCAAATAGAACTTTGCTGTTCAAAAGTAATTGAAAATGTAAGTGGGATAAGCAAAAATCACTATTAGCAAAAAAAGTAAAAATCTTACATCAAGAGACCATGATTTCTATGTAGTCAGAGTATAGTTATGCTGGTATGTAGCAAAGAATACCTGTAGGATGAACTGTCCATAACAAAGAAACATTCCATTACGTTTGTCATGTCAGTGTAACAGTGCTCCCATGACAGGGAACACCTTGCATTGAAGCCACTTGATATATACTCAGATGATTCTATCTCAAAGCATCAAGGAGATGTTGACAAGAATGACTTTGAGAGCGTAGAAAGAGCAGAGCCTTTGACATCTCAGGGCCCTGGGTTCAAATCGGGAGCAAATCTCAACCTCTCTGACTCTGCTTCCTTTTCATAAAATGAGCATATATACCTTGGGGCTCATTTTTGAAAATAAGTAATCATCTTCATAAAGTACTTGACATATGTGATAAACAAATGGCAATGATGGATATTTATTTTCTTAGTTTCAGTCTATGTTTATAGGCAAATAAACACACAAGGAAAAAAGAGACGAAGTAGTTGGTGAAATTATATGATTTGTCTTTAAAACCTAAATTCTCAAAGCAGTCATCAATCTGTTCGTTCTAGCCATGCAACCTTTCCTATACTTAGCGTTTGGAAAACTTGAAGAGACAATAATGATTTTGTTACAATACAAAGAAGGAAATGGAAATGCGAATTCACTGACAAGGCAGCAATACCATTTTGAATGTGTGTGCACATCACTGAGCGAACGGGCTGGTCGTTCAATGAACACGACCACCGTGCAGGGAATCAGTCCAGTCAATTCAGTCAAAAACTCAGTAAGTCAACTGTGTGTGCGTCAGGACGGTCTCTGTGTACACTAGGCCTTTGTGCTTGACCAATATATCCCCATTTGCACTCTCCCATCCCCATGTATTGAGAGGCTTCTGGAAGACACCCACCATGCCTTCACTGGGGTCATAGAAACGCTGAATAAGCTGCAGGGCTGTGCTTTTCCCGGATCCACTGGATCCTACCACAGCTGTCATTTCCCCTGATTTAACAACCATGCTGAGGTTATTTAAAATCTGTAGAGAAAAGAAAAGAACAATGTTCAGATTGTCAGCAATTATACTTGTAAGTTAGGATGCTTTGTGAGGATACTCTGTACGTGTTTACTTATGCCCTCAAAGCAGTAACTACCAATATCCATCAATAACCAGAAAATCAGCAAACAGTGCCTATGATGAGGTTTTAGCATTTAGCACATTACTCATTAATAAATTGATAGTGGCACCCAAGAAAGGAAATGATGTGTGGTAACACTGTTGAAGTAAATAAACCACGCCAACTTGTAAAATTATGCTCCAGAATCCACATTTAAAACACTTCTGATAGGGACGCCTGGGTGGCTCAGTTGATTAAGTGTCTGCCTTCGGCTCAGGTCATGATCCCAGGGTCCTGGCACCCAGCCCCTTATCAGGGAGCCCGCTTCTCCCTCTGCCTGCTGCACCCCCTGCTTGTGTTCTCTCTCTCTCTCTCTGACAAATAAATAAATAAAATCTTTTAAAAAAATAAAACACTTCTGATATACTAGGATGCCTCAAGGAGACTGTTAAGGAAAGAAAGCCATTAAGTTAGAAATACAATACTAATTTACTGACCATGGATTAACAATAAATTAACTTACAAATTTTAAGCTGTCATACACTTGTATTGTGTATGAACATATTATCTGAAAAACTTTCCTTAACAAATGTTTGTGATGTGTTTATTAAGTTTAAAGCACTGTTAAAGGTAGAGACTGAATGCTGGTAGGTCTAGAAAGGGAAGAAGAGGAATCTAATTCAGAGGCATCTGTTGGATATTTTCACCAATTCAGTGGTGATTTTTATACTTATTATGTAAAGGTGGTTAGGGGTCCTCTGTGTGACAAAATCTCACATCTTTCATTTCACACTAGAGAGTTAGGCTTGCAAATATACTTTCACTTATTGTAATCTCCCCCAGGGCGGGCGAGCACAGTGTGTGCTTTTTCTCATTATAGCCCAGGACGGTGCGGCACCCAGCAGGGCTGAGTACATATAGGTGTAAGTAAGAAGATTTTATTAAAACAAACCCCACTGGTGTTGGGAATAGAAGATAAAACAGAAATGAAATAAATGTGTTTTAATTCAACTGGTATTCACGAAACAGCTATTATGAGCTCGTTCTGAACAGATTTTCTAAAGCAAGTTTTTAGCCATCCATTAAAAAATCTTAATGAGTACTACCTTGTGGTTTATCTTCCACAAGGTACTTTGACATATGTTGCGACATTTAATGTTTCAATACATATGTGATATGTAACAGTAATAGAAAATATACTTCAGCAATTTAATCAGAATATAGAGGTACCTGTGTTTTATATATATATATTTATATATCTAATGTGTGTGTGTATGTATGTGTTTACCTATGTTTTAGGTATGTAGTATCAGAATTAAGTTGCAAGGGATTTAGTTCCCATAACAGAAATATTAAGGGTGGCTAGAGGTATTCTTTTTTTTTTTTTTAAGATTTTACTTCTTTATTTGACAGAGAGAGACACAGCGAGAGAGGGAACACAAGCAGGGGGAATGGAAGAGGGAGAAGCAGGCTTCCCGCCGAGCAGGGAGCCCAATGTGGGGCTTGATCCCAGGACCCTGGCAGACACTTAACAACTGAGCCACCCAGGCGCCCCGGCTAGAGTTATTCTGTTAAAAAATTAGGAATAAATCTCATTTCAAAGTCAACCTACTCAAGGAGAGCAGATCCTAATTTTCCTATAGATTAAATTGCCTTTAAAAATGCTTGCTCTGTAGGTACAGGAAAACTGAATGTTCTTCCTCCTGTGCCCCGGGCAATCACCTAGCCCAAGACACGTGAGCACGAGGCCACAAGATTACCTTTCCTCCAAAGACTAATCTAGTGACCCTTGTGAACTTACAGATAGGAAGCGGGAAAACTACAAATGCAGCAGCTTTTCTTTGCCAGAAGTACCCTACCCACTCAGTGTTTCGCCTTCTGCCTCTGTACTTCTGGATTGTTCTGATTGCCTTGCAGTTTATTCAGCTTATGCTTACAATGACAGGCCCTGCCACTCATTGCAACAGAGGATCGCACTTAACTTGACCCAACCTGAATGGGTTGCCAGACTGTGTCCTCCTCAGGGATTTGCACATTGGTGTTACTACAAAGGAATGTGACTTGTTGCCTAAGAAATGACATGATGCCTAAGAGCACTTGTAGAGAAACGTGCTTCTGTTCCTTCTTCCTGCAAACTGTCATGCTTCAGAAAAACAAGTAACTTGTGGCCCTGGATATGAATCATCAAAGAAGAAAAATGCCGTCATTCCCAGAGAAAAGATGAACACTTACCTTCACCTCTGGTCTGGAAGGATAGTGGAAGGTCACATTATGGAATTCAATTTCACCCTTAATTCGATCTAACTTGTAACCCTCCTCTGACATGCAGTCAATGTTGGGTTTCTGGAGTAGAATATAAAAGGAATATAGCTACAACAAATACATATGCATCTATTGTCCATCCTGGTTTGAATTTACTCATAAACCAGAACAACAACCAGGTAAAACACTGCACCAAAGTTGCTTCCACATTAAATATTTATTAATAATAGTAATAATACTAACATTTACTGAGATATTAATATGAGATATATTACTAGATATGAATAGTATTAGCATAACATATTACACACATATTAATAGATAACCAAACATACACAAAGAATTAATACATAATTAATTATAATGAATATGAAATAAATGTCAGTATATAATTGATATATAACTTCACATTAATTAAATGGAATTAATTTAATTATTATTACTATTTGTTGATATATTGCTATGACATATATTATTGTATGACAATATAGTAACAATATATAACAATATTGTAATATAATATGTAGAATTGATCTATAATTATGTTAGTATATAATATATTATTATTATGTATTATTATATTATTGGGATACCATGGAAGACAATTTACAATTGTCTTTTTTCATTTATGTAATTGTCACTATAACCTAACTAGACAGGTGATATGCTCAATTGTTCACTGAGGAAGTAGAGAGCTCTCAGAGAGGTTAAGTATCTTTCCTAAAGCCACACAACTGGTCAGCCAAGCTGGGGTCCAATAGTACTCTACATCTGAATACCTATTGTAGATGATAATTAAAACTAACTGAATGTCCTTAAGTGGTATCCTCAAATACTACCAACTTTCAGTTGTTATGCTGAATTTCACTTCTGTTGTTGTTAGTAGTGAGCCTAATCTAGAATTTAACCATTCTAGTTAATGAGACAAGAATGAGGGCCATCTCCTGCCACCAGAACACTCCAGGGTCAGCTTCTTCTCCCTTCTACACTTGTGAGATAAATTCATCATCATATCTCTATCTGGGGCAATAGTGTAATCTACTCTCTTCCTCTCGGGTCTCTCGTAAAGATAATAAAGTAATTTTTAAAGGCCTTAGTTTTTTGTAATAGCTTCAAAGGCCTTTTAGACTCATCATCTTATCTGAGCATATAATAACCCTAAGAATGAGGTAGAGTTTGGATAACTCAATGTGTCTATGTGGTTTTCAACAATCTGTTTATACTGCAATATATGAAGCCCCAGGTATAGAACAGATAAAGTGATGAACAGTCTCCTCACGCAGGTTTTATGCTTCATAAATACTGAAGATTTAGGGGACCAAAGAAACACTTCTGGCTTTCCATGGCTTCCAGAGAGGAAGAACAACATCTTGCTCTCTTCCTCCTTCCATTCTCAGATTTTGACTTTCTAGCTGGACCTTCAATGCGCTTCAGTAGATTAAATCCTAGCTAGGCTACCAGAATCCTTTACAAGCTTGTAGAAGCTTTCTGTCACAGTTAAAAGATAATCTAAACCTATGAACTTGGCCTTAAAAACTTGCATTATCTGGCCCCCTTCCTCTCTCTCCAGCCTCTGTACTCTTGCTCACTCTGCTCAGACACACTGACCTTGTTTTAGGTCCTTGCATTCACCAATCCTTTTCCAACCAGAAGAGCTCTCTTCCAGGAATAGCCTCCCTGCTCTCACTTCCCATGCACCGCTCCTCCCCTAAACCTCACTTTGCATGGCTGACTCTCCCTGTGGTTCTCAGCGCAAATACTACCTCCTCAGAGATGATGTTCCCCTCACTTGAAGACTCCTCCCCTCACCCCAACCGTTACCACGCTATTTTATTTCCTTTATTGCACTGATATTATCCTAGCTTTGAATGTACTTACTTCTTTTTTCAACTTTTATTTTTCACTGAAGTAAGTTTGGTTTTAGGTGTACAACATAGTGATTCGACAATTACATTACCAAATGCTCACCAAGATACTTGTAGTTACCTTCTGTCATACAAAGTTATTACGATATCACTGGCTACGTTCTCTATGCTGTACTTTTCATCCCAGTGACTTATTTATTTTACAACTGGCAGTTTATCCCCTTCACCCCAACCCCCTAGCCCCCTCCTCTCTGGAAACCACCAGTTTGTTGTCTGTATTTATGAGTCTATTTCTATTCTTTTGTTTGTCCATTTGCTTTGCTTTTTGGATTCTCCATAAGTGAGATCGTATGGTATTTGTCTTTCTCTGTCTGACTTATTTCACTCAGCATAATACCCTCTAGATCCATAAACGTGCTTACTTCTTTATTGCCTGTTTCCCAGTATGATAGGAGAGCAAGGGTCTTATTTGTTCTATTTCACTCTTGCAGTCCCAACTCACTATGGGGTCTGGCTGATGACAGCCCCTATTAAGTATTGCTGAATTAAGGGCATTGTGATAGCCCCTCATTTTTCTTAACATTGAGGGTAAATTCCTCAGAACTTCATTTTTCTCCCCACCCCCAACCTGTTCACGGCCTTTACTTTGGCTTTCACATACCCTGTCTATTGTCTGAAAAATGCCGGTGGCCGCTGCACGCCCAGTTGCAAAGGCTTCCAGACAAGAAGATGCATTGCCAAGATTTAAAGCTCCTAATAGAATACTGAGGAAAATCTGAAATGAAAAGAGATAAACATAGTTTTCGCGTGTTCTTGTCAATTTGTAAATAGTGCCATCATTTGGGCTATCCATGTGAGCTCAGATATTTCTCAGAAATATTCTTCCATGGGAGTTTGAAAGCTAAATAGCTCTTTAGAAACACCTGGAACAGTTTTTGTTCTGCACAGTATCTCCAATTTTTCTATTGTTATGGTTTAAAAGACTACATTATATTTAAATGAACATCTATGTGTAGAACACTACATTACAAGAGTGTAGAACACGATCCTACAAAGAAGAACATATTTTGAAATGAGTATGAGGTCTAAGCAAGGCAGCATATAGACACAAAGTGAGTTAGAATAGTGATATGATAATTCAGTTTGTAATATAAACAGGCTTATATAGTCTTCTGGTTAAAGGGTAACTGAAGCAATGAAGACAGTGATCAGCTTGATTGTTGTAGAGATAGGTACAAGCAATTATCGGTTTGCTACTATATTGTTGCTACTAGTAGACTATTCCTAGGATAACTACTGCTATTACTACTACTACTACTTTTACTAATGTATATTTCTAAGTGCTTTACCTGTATTACTTCACTTAATCCATACAACAGAAGAGAAAACCAAGGTGTATGGACGTTCCCTAACTTACCCTACATTACAACATGTATTAAGTGGTAGAGCAGTATTTGAAACCCAGGCTCTCGACTGACATTCTGTTTCACAAACAGTCCCATCTGCTGCTGGTGGCATGCAGTTGGTATGGCGAGGTTCCTGGACAATGATGAGGAAGCTGTCCTTTAACTCACCAACCCAGTCATCTCATTAAGTTAGGGGAAGGCGACTTGATCATGAGCAGATGTTCCTACCAAATAGCGCTCTGTGTTTATCAGTGCCGTTTATAAAGGAAGAAGCAATGAGGCAATTTGTCACATGCCTCTAGGAGGAGCACAAGAGTCCTTTTGACCAAACAGGTGCTGGTCACATGATGCTCATGGGGGATGTTTCGTTGGCCACCATCCTTCAGGGACCGGAGTTACCTGCTGAGCTGAAGATCAGCTGCTGCCTGAATGTAGTCTTCAGGCAGTCAAATGAACCCAGTCTGTAATGGTTTCCCTGCTTTCTTTCAATCTTCTGTCTGGACCATGAGACTCCTCAGAGCCTCCCAGCTACCTCCCTTCATCTTCAGTAACCTCCATTCCACATATCATGATGATGTGCACTAGTGCCCTCTTGCCTTCTCCCTGAATTCCCCTCTCCATGTGTGGGACAAACATTCCCTTTTCATCTTTCTTGTTCCTTTTCCTGAATTACAGAAGGTAGTTCCTCCTATGGGCAGATTACTTCATCTTTCAAGCCCCAATTTCTTTATCTGTAACACAGGGGTACTGAAAGCATACACCTCATGGGACTTTTATGAGCATTAAATGAAATAATTAGTTTAAAGGTGATGAATCCAGCGTTAGCCACGTAAATAATAGTGATGTTGAAAGAAGCAAGATTCCACACTTAGGAAGTGGTACGGTGAATAGACAAAACAGTACATCTCTAAATTGGGTTAGGACCACATTTATCAGATTTCCTTCCAACTGAGCAAAGGAAGCCTTCCACATGTCCTAGATCAGGGGTCAGCAAACATTTTCTATAACACGCCAGATAGTATGTGTTTTAGGCTTTTTAAGGCCAAATGGGCTCCGAAGCAATTACACAACTCTGCCATGTACTGCAAAAGCAGCCATAGGCAATAGTGAACAGATAATTGTGGCTGTGTTCCAATAAAACTTTATTTACAAAAACAGGCATCAGGCTGGATTTGGCTGGTGGGTCATAGTTTGCTGACTCCTGCTCTAGATTCTAGGTTGAATCACTAGGGGCCTAAGCTGAGGTTTGCAGTCAAACCCTGCTCAGCCTGGCTTTGCAAATGTCTCCCTCGGGGTACTTAGGGAAAGAGTGGGTGGGACAGGACAGAGGCATATACCTAGTATCATCACAATGGCTAGCACCCATCCCAACAGACCATCATTTCCCACCCCAAACATTTTACTCTAGCCCCGTGGACAGCAGTGTGGGAGTGGGAAAGGCCAGGGAGACCACCGGGGAACAATCTATCTATGGGTGTGCTGTGCTGAGGAAAAGGCGGCTCCCTGGAAGCCAGATCCAGAGGCAGGAAAACAGTGGTTAATGAGTCAGGCCCCTGGAGGCACAGGCATGTGAGTTTCTATCCCCCTCCATGCCCCTCAACACATATTTTTCAACCTCATGGCTCCATTTCATTTTTAAGTGGTAGTACAATGACATCAATACAGAATGAAGTTTTGATATGACATGTGGTATTTGTATGAAATATGTCACTTAGTGCTTGATAACTTATACACACTGAATAATGTTACTCTCTATTCCTGCCGTTATTTTTTATTATTGAGTCCTGAAACCTGGGAAGCACAAAAGAGCAGCCTTCTGCACTCTTCAATTCCCTTTCATCTTCTCTCCTAATAGATCACAGGGTTTGTTTTTTGTCTGTGTACAGGTGATACCGATCAGTCATTTATGTGAACAACTTACCATGTATGCTCAATTACCATGCAGCCAATAACGATTTTATTCATCAAAAAATATATTCGATTAACCTAATTGTTAATTACTTTAGTGGACTGATAACACTCAACTCAGCTCATGTGTACTCAGACTTCATAGTTTGCTACTCAGAAGTATGGCCAAAAATGTGCCTGCACACATGACTGAGAGAAAGAGAGAGATGGAGGGATGGAGGAAGGGAGGGAGGAAGAGAGAGAAAGAACAATCAGTGATTATACTGTTAATGGAGGTCTCTCATTTTTCCAAAGGGATCTTTCTTAAGGTGTAAGCAGAGGCTTGTAGGAAGGTGTTGGAGTAAGAGGTAAGGTTAATAATCGATGATTAAAATGTTAGAGACACATAGTCTGTCACATCTGCACGTAATAAGTACTCTCTCAGCCCAATTATTTACAGAAGGTATAGACAAGAGTGGACACTTGAAGCTGAGGAGTGTCAAATTCGTTAAACAAGGAGGCCATTAGGCTGAGGTTGATTTAATGCCTTGGTAGCCTGCATGAGCAAACCAAAACCTAAGCGCAAATGCCTCAAGGTTAAGACATCAAAAACCTAGGGGCAACCAATCACAAATGGTCAATTAAGCTTCCCCAGGCAAGGCAACTGCTTAAGCCAGAGCCAATCAAATCATTGTTTTGCTTTGCTTCTGCCTCTTCTCTATAAAAGTTTCCCCCCTCTCCCCCCCCCCAACCCCCGCCCGGTAGAGAGTGGCTTCTCATCACTTCTGGCTTGGTGCTGCCTGATTGGAATTATTTTTGTTTAAAGAATCTCCTAAAAATTTTAGTATGCCTCAGTTTATCTTAGAACCATAACATTGGATTCCTGCTAGAGAGAGTAACCAAGGCGTTTTTAAATTCAGTGTTTCCAACTAGAATTGTGTATTATTTAATTTTCAATTTACCAATTCATTCTTCCCTCTGAACTGTTATTTGGGCACACCTCTGTCCTCTCCTTGCAGTCACGGAATGAAAGGAAGAATGTCTTTTCTCAGCACATGTTTTTCTGCAGAATGAGCAGATACATGCATCTAGGTCTGCAGTCAACTGGTAAATGTTGAAAGTTCTTAAGAGTCATTAGACCAACAAAGATGAGGGACTTTGTAGTCAGGTTTCTGACCTGCAATACTTTCACTGGATTTTCAAATGTGCAAAGCTATATTAGAGTTGTTAAGAAAGTGCTTAAATTATAATAACAGCAACATTTTCCATCTATACTATCTATTTAAGGTTCAAAAGACACTTTAACATGTCGTATCATATTTAATTTTTTAAAACAAAGTTCAAGTGATGCCAGTTGTTCATCTTGCAAAGAAGAACTGAATTTTAAAAAGTTGTTCTTAGGGCGCCTGGGTGGCTCAGTTGGTTAAGCAACTGCCTTCGGCTCAGGTCATGATCCTGGAGTCCCGGGATCGAGTCCCACATCGGGCTCCCTGCTCGGCGGGGAGTCTGCTTCTCCCTCTGACCCTCCCCCTTCTCATGTTCTCTATCTCATTCTCTCTCTCAAAGAAATAAATAAAATCTTTAAAAAAAAAAAAAAAAGTTGTTCTTAGTGTATCATCAAGCTGTTAATGAGATAAAGTCAGTAGCGCAGATTGACTATGGTTTGACCTCACCACTGATAATCATTTATAAATAAATAAATTTATTTGTTTAATAAATTTAAACAAATAAATAAAATTCCATTCAACTTTCCCTAGAAATGTATTTATATTAAAGCAGTAGATCTCAAATTATAAGCTATCAGCTAGCAAATTTCTAGTAGATAAGATTTTGGCATTTTTCATTGTTTAATTGGTACCTATCTCACCTAGAATCTTTTTTTTTTTTTTTAGATTTTAGTTATTTGACAGAGAGAGAGAGAGAGAGAGAGAGAGCTAGAGAGGGAACACAAGCAGGGGGAGTGGGAGAGGGAGAAGCAGGTTTCCCGCTGAGCAGGGAGCCAGATGCAGGGCTCGATCCCAGGACCCTGGGATCATGACCTGAGCCGAAGGCAGACACTTAACGATTGAGCCACCCAGGCTCCCCCTCACCTAGAATCTTGAGCCAAAATATTTTATTTAAGAATCATATATGAAACTGCTTCACATCTCCATGCTTTAAAAATTAATATACTTAATTATGGGGCACCTGGGTGGCTCAGTCGGTTAAGCATCCAACTCCTGATTTCAGCTCTGGTCATGATCTCAGGGCTATGAGATCGAGCCCTGCATCAGGCTCTGCCCTCAGTGCAGAGTCTGCTTGAGATTCTCTCTCTCTCTCTCTCCCTCTCCCTCTGCCCCTCCCACCCCTTGTGCGTGCGTGCTCGATCTCTCCTCTCAAATAAATAAATAAATAAAATCTAAAAAAAAAAAGATTAATATATTTAATTAAATAATTAATAGGCCAAATGAAACATGTATTTCATGCTTTATCTCCCTGGCCTCCTGTGTGGGGGCAGGAAGGGGTGGGCACAAATGTAAACAAACCCAAATGTTCAATTCCATTCAAGGACTCTGAAGGAAAAGTTCAGCAAGCCGTACAAGAGAATAAAAGATTGGGTGAGCATGGGAGGCCTTACTGGGAAGGTGCTGTTCAGCTGAGAATTAGAACAATGACAAGAGTCCAGCTGTAATGAGAGGAGCTGTAAGCTAAGGAGGAAAGACGTTGGGTTTGTGAGCAGGAGGAAGAGATTTCTCTGATCCTAGCCACACTTGGTTACCCTGCTATTCACTGCTAACATCCTTGTCTTCTATAGCATTGTCATTAGGCATTGATGTGGTTGTTTAATTATTGCCTCTCTTCCCCACTGATCTATAAATCACACCAGGAAAAGATCACATTTCTTTTGCTCACTATTGAATCCTCTGTGCTGGCATATAGTAGATGCTCAATAATTCTTGAAAGAACAACGGAAAAAATACTGAAAATTAAAGCAACCAAGGCATTCGTGATAACATGGCTCTAGCACAAGTGAACAATAAGATAGGGTCGTATTATGTGTTCAGCTGAAGATATCATTGGCTTGGTATTTTAGTAACTCATTGTGTTTCACAAATACGTCCATTAGCACATATCTTGTACTATTATTAAACTTAAATACATGAGCTATTAATTTTTAGCTGAGAGATCCCTGACTTCCCATTTTCATGGCATGTTATCTTTTGGACTCAGTCAGAAAATCATTGTTTTACAGCTACAGAATTTTCAGTTAAGCGGAAATCATTAAATCACTGGTCTCATCAACTCAAATGCTCAGTGTTCCTTTACTATAAAATGTGTAAGTATTGCTTGTTTCTGCAGATGGACTCCATCAAATCATTGCTGCTCTCCTCCCTCAGACAATAAAGGAATAAACAAAATGCCTTCACTGTAGGCTTTCCCGAGATTCCAGCAGGAAATGTTATGTCTAGGTCATTAAGGTCAAAGTACCTGGACGAGGGTTCCTGGCGTATATTCTCCATCCTCTAGGACAAGTTTGGAGCCGTACCAGAAGGCCAGCGCATAACAGAGGAAGATGAGACACCACATGAATCCAGTAAAGAATCCCAGCACGATCCCTTTTCTAATTCCCCAACGCTGGGCAAACACAAGATTTCTCTCGTACCTGTGAAGAGAAAGCATTTGTGTCTACATCAGCAGCAGCAGCAACTCAAGTTAGAATGTTTAAATCAGCCACAATGCGGTGCTTTTACTCAATGGTCATAAAAATCACCCCAGACACACAGCAGCTTTCGGGAAAGAAAATGACAAACTTCCGTGTAGTTATTTAGCTTATTTCAACCTGGCAATGAAATGTGTTGAAGGAACAATGCCTAACCAAACCTCATGGCTGATTACTTCTTGGATAAGAACAGTGTGAGAAAAGTGGGAACTTTACCCCAAGAGAAAAGAATTTTCAACACAAATGTTTGGACATGAGGGATCCAGTACTATTTGTGCTTGAATTGTTTTTACCAAGTCACATGGCATGCTTTCTATCAGAAAATGATGCAACTGTTTTCCCCCAGGTTCAGAACCAGTGTTTGCCACAACTCATCTCCGTACACTCACCCATCTGCCCCGTGACCAAGAATGCTATGTTGTAACATGACCGGTCAGGTTCACAGCCATGGGACATGGATAACTATGTAGAAATTCGATCTAAGCACTAGACTGCAGTGATTCTATGATCTAGCCATTAATAACTGGCATTGTCTTGAAGCTCAGACATTCTGTAACTGCCTTCCTTAGTCTCAGAAAATAAATTCATGGAGAACTTTTAATATTTTGCAGGACAAAGTGAAGGTCTATCCTATGTTTGTTCCATTTTCAAAACATTTACAAAGCTGCTATTAATAACAATAATGAGTATCTTTTATGGTGGAGGAAGTATCCTACTGAAATTTTTTGTGAGAAACTAGGTAACTTCACTCTATAAACCAAAAGAAGCAAAACAAACAAAAATTGTAAATTCTATTCTCTTTTTTTATTTGGTAACAATTGAGACTGACATCGTCATACTAGATCTCAAACTCATGAAATAAGAGTTGAATTATATTGGTGGCTATTTTATGAAATCAGTGCCTGGCACTGGCACTTAAAAAATACTAGATAAGAGGAAGAATTAACAAAATCAAATTCTCAACAACTGTGTTGTTTGGGTCATTTAGGTTTTTTATTTTCATTAAGAATTAATCTTCTGGAATGATGGTCTGTAATATACCAACGCTAAATTTTGTTTGAGTAAATGGAAATTTCATCAGACTTTAAAAAGAGCATGTAGTACAGTAGCTGAATAAAAGACACTGAATAAAAAATGTGTTGAACTGCATTTTAGGTATCTCACAGCAAACAGTGTTACAGGCCATGAGGTATAATATGCATACATATGCATACATACACACCACCAGAGTTGAAATAAATACCTAACCTAAAATGACGTTCTAAAAATCTCCAACTACAACATTTTCAAAAACACACAGCTAAAGGCTTGGGGGTCCTTGTAGTGCTTTGCCCAACTAATTACTCTCAGCTACCTCTTGAATAAAATCTCTCTCACAATAAACAGACCAAGGTAAATCTGCCACTTTGTACAAAATAGGGAAGATTCAGGGTAGTAGGTCAAACGACGAAATTCAGGAAAGTGGTGGATGTTTCAGTAAACCAACCTTTCAACCTCTTTTTGTTCACCACCAAAAGCAGCCACCGTTCGCATAGATGAAATGACTTCATCAGCCACTGACCCTGCTCTGGCGTAGGCCTTCAATTCATAGTCAGTAAACTTGGACACACTCTAAAATCCAAAAGAAGAAAACAAAACCAGGGAATTAGGTAAGTCAGTCTGTCATTCAGTGATTCATTTAACAGAGTAAGTACGTGGTGTGGTTTCGTACAAGACTAGATTCTCGCTGTAACGGTGTTCACGGAGGAAAGAATCTGGTCCAAGTTTGACCCGTGTTAAGCCCCATCCACGAATGTCTGGTTGTTAGCATACCAAAATGACTTCTTTAGAAGTCAGCCTCAAAAGCCTTCTCACAGAGTAAGTCCCCAATAGGGCATTCTGTGAGACCACAGTGTAACACTCATTATACTAATGAAGTTTGCAAATGATTCCATATCACATTTCATTGCTATTGACCACAGGATGTTTGCACAATTTACGGACAAACACCAGAGACAGAGACTGGAGGTTAGTCAGAGTATATAATTGGGAGAGAAGTCCTGACGATACAGAGGCTCATGATACTGCAGAGGTAATTGCACAGGAGAAAGCTCCAGATAAATATTACGCCATTTTGACTCAACTGTAGGGGCTCAAGTAACTAGCTTTGCTCTTTACAAAAGGAACCAAAAAGACATTACACTTAATATTTAACAAATTACTTTTTCTAAAATTGGACTTGGATTGAGTTGCAATTAGAATTAATTACCAAAGAAATCCCTGGCACAGATGAAGATACCAGAATGAACAAAAGCAAATATTGTAGAAGTTCAATTAACTCAGAAATCTAAAATATATATAGTACCCAGACTAAAGGAGTTTATCTTCCAAGTTTTTCCGAACTTTTAGCAGCTTAACTCTTCTCAAACAAAATCTTAAATGGAATTCTAAGATACAAAATAAGTAAATGTAGTATTGTTACAACAAATTTATGTCACAAGTCCACACTTTATAAAAGTTGTGAATTGAAAAGGCAACAATAGGGAAAGTAGGGCTATTTTCATCAACATGAAAATATGAATTTGGGTGTTATGAATGACATTAGAGTTTTTACCACAATCCTCTTCTAATTTATTTCTAAATTATGTATTGAGGAAATTAAGTAGTTGTGAATATTAATAGTTTTACTGTAATTTAATGTACATTAAATAACCTCAGGATACTCCCATTAAATTGATACAGGAGTTTAAAGATGTAAATTGGAAAATATTTTTATAGATGTAAATTGGATTTTAAAGATGTAAATTGGAAAATATTTATTTATTTATTTTTTTTTTTTTAAAGATTTTATTTATTTATTTGACAGAGAGAGAGACAGCGAGAGCAGGAACACAAGCAGGGGGGGTGGGAGAGGGAGAAGCAGGCTTCCTGCCGAGCAGGGAGCCCGATGTGGGACTCGATCCCAGGACCCTGGGATCATGACCTGAGCCGAAGGCAGACGCTTAACGACTGAGCCACCCAGGCGCCCTAAATTGGAAAATATTTAGCATGTCAAACTAAACTACCTACCTATTTTATTTAGCATGTCAAACTAAACTACCTACGATTGCTCGTTATTCTCATGGAAAATATAAAAGTCAGACTCAGGCATACAAAACCCACAATAACATGTAACATGTCATATATTTTGCCCACTCCTACTTTTTAATTTTTTTTATTTTGGTCCTGCTTTTGAACTGCTTAGTGAAGTTGCTTGTATCATTTTATACAAACATGCACAGACTTGAATTCAAGAAGAAACCAGTGCAGAGCTACAACATTCCAAATCAGTGACACATTTACAAGAACTTGAAATATGGGCACTTGAGATAGCAAGAGAAACCATGCCCTAAGCCTGTTAAAATCAAGTCACCCAGGCTACATCTCCACTATGTTGAAATGTGACATCTGACCCATCTGAGTATGAATATTAACCACAGGTTTGAGGAAAGAGATTAAGTGTATGGGGGTGGGGGAAGCTGAATCAAATGTTTGCAGAATCCCCGAAGATCCCCCATGGATGGTGAGGCTTCCCTGGAGTGAAGCTTGAGAGTGTTTGGTAGGAAAGACTGTCACAAAGCTCACACGTATGGTGGATTGGAAAAAATAAAAGCTAGTATCTCTTGAGCAATTAATTCTGTGCCAGATGCCAGGCTAAATGCATAATATGGATTATGCCTTAAGTCATCACAATGACCTTTATCCTTATCTTCAAGATGAGGAAGCTAAAGTTTTGACATGCTAAATATATCTTTCTTGAGCCAGATGGTAGAGTCAGGGCTGACCAACTGAGAGGAGTGAGCTCTTGGCCTTTGTCAGTCCGTTCTACCTGGGAAACATTTGAGTAATATAGCCAGTGGATTGTCGAGAATATTTTGCTAGAAAATATTATGGAGATTGGTTTCCTGCTGCTCAGTGATGTGAGTGTATTCAGCGTTCCACCTGAATTCTATTCTCATTTATAGCAAATTATTAGTTTGCCTGATCCCATGACCCGCTATCTGATGTCTCTGCTCTAAAAGTATGATACAAGAATTTATTAATCCTTGGGAGTATTTTCTAACTGGGATGACCCAAAATTCCTACTCCTACACTTTTTCTTGGCCTGCATGCCTGGGAAATGGAGATACTGCTGGGAATGGGTCAAGTGACCTCTTCCTGAAACTGATTAGACTGCCCGGAGAGCACAGCTGTGAATGCAGAAATCTCCTTTATGTGTTTGTTACTGATCTGGGTACATCTGTTGGGCCTTTTTGAAGAAAACATCTGAGCTTGGGAGACCATGGGAAGCAATAGGCATATGAGAGAGTGGATGGGGATTTGGAATCAGGCTCCTTTGTATTTGAATCCAGTTTTGTCACTCACTAGCTGTGCAGTCCCAGACAAGTCTCTTTATCTCTCTGAGCCTCCGTTTCTTATGTCTAAAATGGCATTAAGGCTTTATAAGATTGTTGCAAAGATTAGAGATAATAAACATGAAGTTCCTAACAGTGCCTGGCAAAATAGTAAATGCTCAATAAATGTAGTTGTTATTGCTATTAATACAATAATACTTATGTTATTAAAATATCATCAGTCCCTGGATTGATGGAATGTTATTTGATACTGAGGAATAACCAAACAAAATAAATCAAAACAGTGATAAATAATGTTGACTAAACATACACAGGAAAAAGGAATCAAGTTTCACATTTCTGGCTGTTTCTCAGGGCAGATGTCCTGGAGAAAAGTGAGAAGACATTCTTACCAGACCAATGATGGCTGCTCCAATCCCAATGAGAGGGCTCACAGAGATAATGACCAGGGTCAGTTTCCAACCCTGGTAAAATCCCAGCAGGAACCCACAGATGCTCGTGGTCATGCGCTGAATGAAAATGGCCATTTGGTCAGCAATGGCATCATTGACTTTGTTAATATCCCTAGAAACGGGAGACTTGGATCACTGAAACTGAATTTGGTCAATTCAAATGCCTTGTTGAGAAATCCCAGCCTTTCCCTTCTACTGCCATCTCTGTACCCCACTGCCTATGAGAAACATAACAGCCTTTCACATTTGAAGAAACTTGCTATAGCTTGTGAGGTCATCAAGCCTCTCCCTCCCTCACAGCCAAGTAAAGTTTTCCTCAACCCAGGTTTCCCAACTGGTGTCCATTCAATGTTGACAAAGACTTTCAGAAACCATCTTATCTGTCCCTTTCTTTCTTATAGCTCATATTCTTGGTCTGTCCTGAAGAGCCCTTCTTTCCTTCTTTATACCTGCTAAATCCTTTCAGCCTCAAGGTGCAACCCACGCACTACCTAATTCATAAAAACCCTCGAGGAAAAACTAATATAGTCCTCCCTGTGTTTGCATAGCAATGTAATGAATCTGTGTTTGTGTGTGTACGTGTATATAATTACTGCATTCTGCTTATAGGTAGTATAGAATAGTGGTTAAGATCACAGACTCTGGGGCCAGACTCCGAATTTGAGCACAAGCTCTTCCTGGGCAAATTACTTAAACTTTCAGTACCTTAGTTTCCTCATCTGTAAAATGGGGATAAAGACAGAACCTACCTCAATGGGTTGTAATGAGGATTAGTTAATATATGTTAAGTATATAGAACAGTGCTTAGAGTATAGTAAGCTATCAATGTGTCAGCTTTGTTTATTTATTTACTTGCAATTTTTATCCCTCCTACAAGGCTGTAAGTTCCCTGAGATCAGGAGTTGTGTGGTTTATCTTTATGGCTTGCATACGGTAAATCCTCTAGAATATAGGTTGAATATAATTACATTAAATTCATATTCCTAGGAACATTCTCATAATCTCTTGTTTAGATGGAGCAAACAGGGCTTAGGACTTAATAGCAAAAAAAGGACCTAAGATATTACCCAGAGACTTGACAATTGTATTCCAGCAAGGTTAAGTATCTATTCAAGATCACAGTAAGTAAGGGGCAGAATGAGTGCTAGAATCTAAGTATCCAACATTCAGTCTTTGATCTTCACTATACTACACACTCTTTCATGGGACCTCATGGGACCCCAAAGTTCAATTCAATAGGGTTCAATTGCTTCTAATTACTCAGGGCTCGTTCAGAATACTTGGAGGAGGAGGGGAGGGGGGGCTATCAATTACCCCAACTGGTCTTTAGGTATAAGCCAGATTTAAATCCAACTGTTTAGTTTCAATCTTTCTCAAATTTTTTTGGATTTTTTTTTTTTTTTTTTGGTCTTTGTTTTTATGTGCAGAAATGACCTCAACAGACAAGGCAAGATAATTCATTCTAAGTACATTGTTTTTCCCTATAAATACATGGACTGTGACATCCCTCGGTCTCTCTTTTAGAGGCCAAATAGCCCTACTTCTTTTAACTCTCTTCTGTAATCCTTCATTTCTAATATTTTAATCCAGGGCCTACAAACAAAATTGTAGTATCCTGGCTTTCAATTGTTAATGATCATATCAGATAAAGCATTACCTATGAAAAAACCATGCTACCTGTAAAAGCCCAACTTAAGAGACAAAGTGTATCCAAAATAACTGAAAATGTGTTTCTAATTGTTATTTAATTTAGAAACAAGGGTTCTATGATCAAAAGCGGACACATACATTAAAACCTCCTACCAGCCACTTACTCAGAAAATCTTGTATTCAG
Organism: Phoca vitulina; assembly: GCF_004348235.1. NCBI lineage: Eukaryota > Metazoa > Chordata > Mammalia > Carnivora > Phocidae > Phoca > Phoca vitulina. Next base: position 62,130,914 of record NW_022589704.1, on the reverse strand, counting down.
CTCTCCCACGGAATTGCAGTCGAACCATCCTATTTCCATTCGCATTACTTTCCTAAAGGAAACTTTTCTCATTTTCTGTATCTGACGAGCTGCAGCAATCACCCAAAAGCATATCTGAAAATGGAGCAAGGATGTTTGGCATTGTGATGTTAAAAATATTCATTCATTCCTTCTCTTTTCAGAAGAAAATACTTTCAATATAAGCCTTGAGAAAGAGAGGAAAGTGATTCACAGAATGCCGAGTCACGGGGCGTGCCGTGTGAGCTCAGGCACCTGCTGCTGAAAGCGGGGTGAGCGGAACAGCTGTGGCCAGGGAAGCCAGAAGGTTTGGGTGGGAATTTGGTTTTGCCACCTGTAGATCTAGCCTTACCAAGCTTCACTTTCTGCATGCGTAAAGGAAGGCTCACAGTGCCAAAAAGAAATTCTTGCTCTTATATCCCTATTTTTGCAAGGAGCTTCTGAGTGTATTCCCCCCGCCACCCCCCCTCCCCCGAGAGGCCTGCCAACAAGCATGTATGCATAGTTTTCAGACTGTTGGACAATGATTTTTCAGAGAAAGGAAGACAAAAATTATGACATAAACAGGGAATCTACTGTTAGCTGTCCCCAACCAAGCAAAGTCAGGCTGTCATTAAAACTCTCAGTACCAGAATGGGGAAAATGGATTCATTTCTCTTTACAATGAACATGAACTTCCTGGAATTCTTGAACGAATGTGGGTTGAGGGGATTCATTATTTCTTCTACAGAAGAAGGTAAAAGATGAAATATTTTTCTTCTTTAATAAGGGTTAAGTAACTCCAGGCCCTTCCATGGCTTAAATCTAGACTAGATTAACTTTACAGAATTGGGGTTGGAACAAAGATTGGTGAGATTTTATCAGTGAAAGAGAAAAAAAAAGTAAAGTTTGCTTTCCTCCAACTCCTCATGCATGGCTTTCTCCAGGGTGCCACACTCCCTTTACAAACACACCCACAACCACCTATTTTTGAGTTTAGAAGATGAAATAGAGGGGGTGGGGGAGGACAGGGCATTGAAATTCAGTCTAGTCTCCGTCCCTCTAGACAACTGCGTGCATTTTCCTCCCTGTCTGAGAAGAATCCTTCCCCATTCTCTCACCCCCCCTCCACCTCCAAATAAAACTGTAGTCCCTAGGGCTTCCGAACAACTTAAAAGTTAGAGTGCACTTTGCAGTTCATTGTAATGTCTCTGAGCCCAGATGTTGATCTATAAATAAAATGGAGGCGCCACTCACTTGAATATATCCTGTGATAAGTACTACCAAAGCGATCCCAGCATAGTAACTGGCAAATCTGATCATTTCACTTTCAATGTCCAGCAACCTTCAAAAGAGGGGGGGGGAAATGTTAAGATTCAGAAGCAGGGTCAAGCTTAGCGAAGATTACATTTGCGGGTACAGAGGAAAATAAAATATGAAATATGGGTAAGCCTTCTTATCTATGTAGAATTATCATCGATCCAACCAAATTTCTACCTAGACCTCGTGTGGTACCAAGTCCAGCAAAGCTGCCTACTCCCTTCGTTTTCATCTTGTTTTTTTAAAAGGTATTATCTATTTATTTGAGAGAAGGAGAGAGAGCATCAGTGGTGGTGGGGGGGAAGAGCAGAGAGAGGGAGGAGCAGACTCCCCGCTGAGCAGGGAACCCCATGCGGGGCTCGATTGCAGGACCCCCGGACAATGACCCGAGCCGAAGGCAGACGCTTAACCATCTGAGCCCCCCCGGGCGCCCCCGCCCCCTTTCTGTTTATAGGCAGAAATGACTCACTGGCAGTTGGAAGCCAGAGGCAGTAAGACGGCAGCCCAGTGCTCTGTCTACCGAGGCCCTTCACTCCGGCTCCTTACGCAGTGATAGAGGACTCAGTGCTAGGGAGAGGTTTTAAAAAGCCAGACTGGTGTCTGCAAAGACACTGGCGTGGACTGTAAATCAGGAGGCTTTACTATTACCTCCTCCAGGAATCTAAGCCAGCTTTTCAACTCTTCCATCTCAAAGTGACACTCAAAAATGTGTGTGTCGTCATCCCAAAGAAGGACAAAAACACTTTATCAGCTAGTCCTTCTGCTGACTGCTGCCCAGGGGGTTTCACTCTCTGGTACAATTTCTAAGGTGAGAATTTGTGGGGAATAGCGAGAAAGCTCTACAGCGTTTTTTGTTTTTGTTTTTTTCAGCGCAGCTACCACGCTGCGGCTCAGGGCTTGGGGGTTGTCAGGGCTAGGGAGGGGAGGCACAAAGTAGTCTGAAATTGCTTTCAGAAAATAAAGAATAGGGTACTTGGAACATTGACATCTTGGTTGATAACAATTCTGACCCTTGAGGATGCTCTAAATGATAGCGAGTCCATTTCTTTAGAAAACCGGAAAGCAGCATCTTCCACAGAGGTGCTCCCATCCTCCGAGCTCTCTGCTTCCCCTCAGACCTCTCTTCTGGGAGCCAAGCTTGACTTGTTCTCTCCCTCTACTGAACTTGGACTACGTGGTGAAGTAAAATTTCTTTAATTCAGAACAAGCTATTATTATTATGATGCCAGATTTTATTGCCATCTCGCACTATCATTCAATATCGTCATTGAATATATTTATACTGAATAGATTTATGTTTGTTTTGCTAGATTGCAAGCCACTTGAGGGCAAGGGCTTGGTTTAGGCTGCTTGCTCACACTGCCCGAAGCCTTGCACAATACCTTACCCATAACAGACACAAGACCTCAACAAATGTTTCTTTATTTTGCTTTGACTTTTAAAATACTTACAAGGAAGGGAAATAATTGCCTTGGTCAACCCTTCTTTGGAGGGATAGTCTCCAAAACAGCTAATATGTCTGTTCACCACATTTCTGGTCTTTTATGATGGTTTAAGGGAACCCCAAGAATGAACAAGACCTAAAAAACTTATATACAAGTATCCACAATCAGAGGTTCTCACAAAAATTAAGTATCTCTGGATAGGATGCATAATGAAGAAAAAGACTTCTAGTGTGTAAATGAGGCCACACTCTTAGTTTTCTGTGAAATTTTTCATTGTGAAATGAAGTTTGGGTGTCCAAAAACAGAGAACTAGGAGTATTTGTCAAAAGAGTTTTACTTAGATTTCCTGTGGTGCGTTCCTTCTACACACGCTCTAAGCAGAGGGGACAAAATGGCTGCCATGGAAGACACAGCTGCAGGGTACAAACAGACCCACTCAGACTGAAAATACTGAGCACTGACCCATCTCCAGAATTTATCGGGGCAAACTTCAGGAGAATTATATCATTGCTGGATGGTGTGGATAAGGACATGTGTAGTTTATGATTCTGTTCATTCCTGAGGCACCCCAGAGATGAATGGTGAACTCATTTTTATTTTATTCTTGGGGATAAGAAGTTATTAGGGTTTTAGAAACTACTTGAGAATATTTCTGGAACAACAGGACAAACCTATCAGAAAAACTGATAGGAAGGAAACAAGCAGGCTGGCTTGGCTCCTTTGACTGCACATCAAATTTTTTATCATCTGGTGGAAAGTTTTCTTGTGGTTATAAAATCCTGGAAAGGATTTTTTAAACTGTGCAGGCGATTTGGCTCACCAAATGGGTGCCTTTCTTTTTAACAGCAAAATTGACATACATCTACTTGACTAAATTAAGATTCTCCTGGCTCATTTGTTGAAGAGAGGAGAGGGCAGAAAGATGACAATTAGGGGGGAGAGGTAAGATATATTTTACAAATTATTAAGATATGTGGATTCTTACTTGCTTTTAATGAAAAATAAATGCAGCATAAAATCAAAGTACTCAATTTATACCTCAAGGTTTCAGATTTACTAAAGCCATAGGACTTTCATTTTTAAATACCTAGGAGGTCTTTATAACAAGGTGCATTGCTTAACATGGAGTTTTCCTTTCAATGGTTTTCATGCACTGTAGACCCTGTAGCATTAACATTTTAGAGTGAAATCAGTGTCAGCTCCAAAATGAGCATCACAGGTTGGCAGAAACGTGCCCACGTCCTACTCTCAGAATGTTGGAGCCTCTGTCTTAATGCATAGGACATCAGCCTGTGGACAAATGGCAGATCACTGGGTAAAGCTGCTTTACAGAACATCTATACACTGTGGTAACTTACTGCCAGAATGGCTGGAATTTCCTTTCAGAGAATCTATGACAATTTTTTTTCACCCAGGAAGCTATTTTTTTGTTGGTTTGTTTTTCACGCAACTTTTTATTTTGAGGTAAGTGTGGATTCTCATGCAATTGTGAGAAGTAATACAAAAAGATATACGCCCTTTGGTAATACCTTGCAAAACGACAGGGCAATATCACAACCAGGATGTTGACATTGATATAATCAAGATCAGAATGTTCTCATCACCCCAACGATTGTTCATGTCACCTTTTACATCTACACATGCTTGCATCCAGCCTCCACTCCCCCCTTAATCCCTGGCTACCTCCTATCTGTTCGCTATTGCTACAGTTTTATCATTTGAAGAATATTATATAAATGGAATCACACAGTATATAACCTTTTGGTGTTGGTTGGCTTTTTTTTTTTCACTCAGCATAATTCTTTAAAGTTTCATAAATTATTTGTTCCTCTCTATTGTTAAGTAGTATTCCATGATACAAATGTATCACAGTTGGTTTAACCACTCACCCATTGAAGGATATCTGGGTTGTTTCCAGTTTTTGTTACAAATAAAGCATCTATAACCTTTATGTATAGGTTTTCATTTCTCTGGGATAAATCCCCAACAGTAGAATTTCTGGGTTGTATAAGACTTGCATGCTTAATTTTTTTTTTTAATTGTCAAACTATTTTCCAGAGTGGCTGCACCATTTTGCATTCCCACCAGCAAGGTGTAAGTGATCCATTCTCCCACATCCCCACCAGCTCTGGTGTTATTACTATTTTATTTTAGCCATTTTGATAGATTTGTGCTGATATCTCATTTTGATTTTAATTTGCATTCCCTAACCACCAATGTTGCTAAGTATCTTTTCATGTGCTCATTTGCCATCTTTATATCCTTAGTGAAATGTCTGTTCTTGTGTTTTTCCCATATTCAAATTGGAGTTTTTCTAACCATTGAATTTGGAGAGCTTTTTATTTTCTAGATCCTAGTCCTTTGTTAGATATATAATTCACAAATATGCTCTCCCAGTCTGTAGATTTTCTTTTCATCCTCTTCACAGGGTCTTTTGCAGAGCTGAAGTTTTTCATTTTGATGAAATCCAATTCAACAATTTTTCTTTTTATGGATTGTACTTTTAGTGTCAAGTCTAAAAGCTCTTTGTCTAGCCTTAGACATGAAAATGGTCGCCCACATATTTTTCTAAAAGTTTATAGTTTATTTTTAACATTTAAGTCCAAAACCCATTTAGAGCTATTTTTTGTATGGGTTCATTTTTTTCCCTACGGATGTCCAACTAGTCATACACCATTTGATAAAAAGTTTGTATTTTCTCCATTGAATTTCCTTTCCACCTTTGCCAACAATTAATTGGACATGTTTGCATGGGTCTATGTTTGAGGTCTCTGTTCTGTTCCTCTGTCAATACCACACAACTTTGATTGCTGTAGCTATATAATATGTCTTGAAATCAGGTAGACTGTTTCCTCACACTTTATTCTTCTTTTTCAAAGTTGTTTTAGATATTCTAGTTCTTTTGCCTTTTGATATAAATTTTAGAGTTATCTTGTCTATATCTATTAAAATATCTTGCTGAGATTTTGATAGGAATTTCATTATAGCTACATATTAGTTTGGGGGAATTGACATCTTTACTATACTGAATTTTCCAATTCATTAGCAAGGTATGTCTCTCCATCTATTTAGGTCTTTGATTTCTTTCATCAGCATGTTGCATTTTTCAGCATGTAAGTCCTGTACATGTTTTGTTAGATTTACACCTAAATAAATTTTTTGAACAATTGTAAATGGCATTGTATTTTGTTTTGTTTTGTTTTGTTTTATTTTAATTTTTGGCATTATATTTTGAATTTTGGTGCCCACATGTTCAATGCTAGTAGGTAGAAATACCACTAAATTTTGTATGTTTATCTGGTATTTTATGACTTTGCTAAACTCATTTATTTGTTCTAGGATATTTTTGTAGATCCTTTGGAATTTTCTATGTTGACAATAATATCATATCCAAAATAAATGGGTGTATTTCTTCCTTTTAGATTTGTATTTTTCATTAAAAATTTTTTGATTGTAATAAAGAACACATAACATAAAATTTACCAACTTAACCATTTTTAAGTGTACAGTTCAGTAGTGTATTAAGTATTAAATCAATATTCTTTTCCTTCCTTATTGTATAAGCTAGAACTTTGAGTACTGTGTTGAATAATAGCAGTGAAAGCATCTATCCTTGCCTTGTTTCCAGTCTTAGGGAGAAAATATTCAATCTTCCACCTTTAAGTATAATGTTAGCCATAGGACTTTTTTGTAGATGTCCTTTTATAGTTGAAGAAGTTCCTTTCCGTTCCTAGTTTTCTGAGTTTTTATTATGGATGGATATTGAAATTTTAAATGCTTTTTCTACATTGATAGAGATCATCACGTGGTTTTCTGTATTAACCTGCTAACATGGTGGATTACATTGACTGTTTTTCTTATACTGAACCATGTATGCTTCTCTAGAATATACTCTACTTGGTTATGGTGTATTTCATTGATTTCCCGTTATTTGTTTGTTTTATCTTTATTATATCCTCTCATACATTTTCTGTATACATTTCTGTATTTTGCTCTTCTTCTAGGTTCTTGAGTTGGAAACTTAGATGTTTAATTTGAGATGTTTCCTCTTTTGTAATGTATGCATTTAGTGCTATAAATTTTCCTCTCAGCCCTGTATGAGCTGTGTCCTACAGATTTTTACATTTTCTGTTTTCCTTTTCATCCAGTTCAATTTTTAAAACTTTTCCCTTGAGACTTCATCTTTGACCTATGGATTATTTAGAAGTCTATTGTCTGATTCCCAAGAATTTGGAGGTTTTCCATTATCTCTCGTTTTGATTTCTACTTTGATTCCATTGTGGTCAGAGAATGCACTCTATTATTTCAATTATTTTACATTTGTTGAGGTTTGTTTCATGGCTCAGGGTATGGTCTATCTGTAGGCACTTGAAAAAAATATGTATTATGTGGTTGTTGAGTGAAATGTTCTATAGATGTCAATTAGATCCTGTTGGTTGCTGGTGTTGAGTTCTTCTATATCCTTGATAATTTTATGTCTACCTGTTCTATAAATTGGTGAGAGATGGATATTTAAGGGGTCTACTATAATTTTGATTTGTCTCTTTTTTCTTTCCGTTCTATCAGTTGTTGCTTCACATGTTTTGCAGTTCTGTTGTTTCGTGAGTACACATTTAAGATTGCTGTGTCTTCCTGGCAGATTGACCCTTTTATCACTGTATAATGTCCCTCTTTGTCTCTGGAATTTTCTTTGTTCCAAAGTCTATTTTATCTCATATCAGTATAGCCATTTCTGCTTTCTTTTGATTAATGTTTGCATGATAAATCTTTTTCCATTCTTTAGAGAGAGAAAGTGCGAGCAGGAGGAGGGGCAGAGGGAGAGAGAGAAGAAAGTATCTCAAGGAGACTCCCAGCTGAACACAGAGCCCAAGGCCGGGCTCCATCTCATAACCCTGAGATCATGACCTGAGCCAAAACCAAGAGTCAAACGCTTAACCGACTGAGCCACCCAGGCACCCCTCAACTTGCCTATATTTTTTAAAGTGATTTTCTCATAAATAGCATGTAGTTGGATTATCTTAAAACCCATTCTGCCAATCTCTGTCTTATTTAGTATATTTAAATCATTTAAATTTAATATAATTATTGATATGTTAGGGCTCAAGTGTAACATTTTATTTTTTGTGTTCTGTTTGTTCTTTCTGTTTTTTATTTTTCTGTTTTCTTCCCCCTGCTTTCTTATGGGCTACTCAAATTTTTAAAAATTTTTAATTTATTTTATTTAATCTTATTATTTTATTTTAAGTAGGCTCCACGCCTAGCATGGAGCCCAATGCTGGGCTTGAACTCACAACCCTGAGATCAAGACCTGAGCTGAGATCAAGAGTCAGATGCTTAACTGACTGAGCCAGCCAGGCGCCCCTCAAACATTTTTTAGAATTCAATTTTAATTTATCTGTAGGGTTTTTGACTGTATCTCTTTGTATAGCTTTTTTAGTGGTTGCTCTAGGAATTCCATTATAGGTATATCACTTATTATAGTCAGCTAGTGTCATTTTACCAGTTTGCACAGGGTATAAAAACACTAACTCCCAGGGTGCCTGGGTGGCTCAGTCGTTACGCATCTGCCTTCAGCTCAGGTCATGATCCCAGCATCCTGGGATCGAGCCCCGTATCGGGCTCCCTGCTCAGTGGGAAGCCTGCTTCTCCCTCTCCCACTCCCCCTGCTTGTGTTCCCTCTCTTGCTGTCTCTCTCTGTCAAATAAATAAATAATATCTTTAAAAAACAAACAAACAAAACTAACTCCCTTTATATACCCTTACTCTCCCCTGTTAATGTTTTAATTGTCTTTAATATTTCCAAATCACACTCACCTCAGACAGTGTTACAATAGGACCATATCAGACAGTGTTTGCATTTTTGCTTCCACCATCAAACATAATTTAGAAAACTCAGAAGGAGGAGGAAAGTCTATTATATTTACCCATGGTTTTGCTTACCATGTTCTTCCTACTTAATATCCAAGATTTATTTTATTGTTTCCTTTCTGTTCAAAGAACTTCCTTTAGCCATTCCTTTAGGTAAGTCAGCTGGCAATAAATTCTCTTCATCTCCCTCATCTGAAAATGTCTTGATTTTCTCTTCCACAGGGGTGGTGATGAATGTTCTGACTCTCTGATCCTACCCAAGCAGGATGTTTCTCATTACATTGGGGGTGGTTGAGGCCTCTACATATTCTTCACTGACACCACAGGAGTTGGGTAGGGGAGAGACACAGCAGGGGCTCACTGATACCTGGCAAAGATGAATGTCTAGGCCCCCAACTCAACCTTTGCTGGCATGGGTAAGAGTGAGGTTATGTGTGTTTTGTTTTGTTCTGTGGTGTTGGCTTGAGTAGAATAGTTATTGCCTGAAATTCTTCTGTCAGGCTGCCTCTTTGTGGTCTATTATCTAGAGAGAGCAGAATTTTATTGAGTTTTGTGGTCTGTGCTCATTGGTATTTCTAGGTTACAGCTTTCCCAACACCCAATCAAGTACATATGAGGCCTAAAGAAAATCGAAGGAACTCACAACCATGTCATTATTTGGGTCCTGAGATCTCTAACCTTCTTTTATCCACTCTTTTAGACTCAGGTAGGTTGGTTTTATATGTAATGGATTAAATAATCCAATCAAAAAGCAAAGATTGTCAGACTGGATAAATTAAAAAAAAAAAAAAAAACAAGCTCCAACTATAGGCTGTCTACAGGAGACACATTTTTGATTCAAAAATTTGAACAAGTTGAAAGTAGTATAGAAAAAGATGTGTCATGGTAAAGAGCAACCATAACAAACCAAGAGTGGCTATACTAATATAAGACAAAATAAACTTAAAAAAATTGCTACTAGAAATAAAAATCATTTGGTAATGATAAAAGGGTCAATCTACCGAAAGATTATAGCAATTTTAAGCATATATGCATCTAAAAACAGAGCCCCCCAAACACATGAAGCAAAGTGTGACAGATTCAAGGGTAGAAATAGATAGTTCAATGGTAATAGTCAGAGATCACAACTCCATACTTTCAGTATTGGATAGAACAACTAGGAATAGAAGACTTGAATAACACCATAAACCAATTAGACCTAACAGACATCTTTTGAACATTCCATCCAATAATAACAAAATACATATTCCCCAGAAGTGCACATGGAGCATTCTCCAGGATAGACACATGCTAGGCTGTCCTAATTCATGCTACAGTATGATGAACCTTGAAAACATTAAGTTAAAGAAGCCAATCACAAAGGACCACATATTGTGGGATTCCATTTGCATGGAATGTCCAGAATAGGCAAATCTAGAGAGTCAGAAAGTAGATTAGTGGTTGTCTAGGGCTGAAGGAGGAATGGGGGAATTGGAGAGTGATAGCTAAGGAGTATGGGTTTCTTTTTGTAGTAATAAAAATGTTCTAAAATTGATTATAGTGGTGGGTGCACAACTCTGTGAAATACTAAAAACCATTGAGTTGTACACCTTAAGTTGGTAAATTTCATGGTATGTGAATTGTGTCTCAATAAAGCTGTTTTAAAAATGTATGGTTTTACAGTGTCTAACTTCAACATAGTGCTTGAATGCATACACTAACTGAACATTGTTAACAAAACAGACTGAAATCCAAGAGAAAATGCAGGCTGGTTCCTACTTTGATGCATTCACATGTGGGGGAATGAGGAATCAAACTTCTCAATGGCTGCAGTAGTCAGCCTCTAAGGAGCCCCTAATTGTTCTTGTCTCCTGGTATTCACACTGTTGTATGGTCCCTTCCCAGATTATACCAGGGTTGGTTGTGTGACCAATAGAAAATGGCAGCAATTATGGTATGTCACTTCCACAATTAAGTCACAAGACTTTGTGGTTTCCCGTTTGAATTTTTACACTTCAATTGGATAAAAGAAAATAAAAAGAAGCTGCACTGTGGTATTTGGACTCTTTGGACTTCCCCTTCAGGCATTTCTCATTCTTTTGCCTTATTATTTGACTATTCGGAGCAAATAAATACTGATAAACTAATCAGGCGGCCTGATGTTCTATAATACTTTTCAGCATTATGCACTGAGAGCCATTTGGAAGGCTTTGCCTAAAAATTCCATCCAATGGATTACAATTGATATGTAGAAACCAACCAGTGAAATGAAAGAGAAAAACCTGCTCCTACCATTACACATGCATGCTTATGTTGATAAAATCATGGAGTAGCCTTGTCCAAGACTAATATACCTAATATAATAGGTGGAGAAATTGTACTTTTAATGATATACTTTTTCCAAGAAAAAATGTGCAAAAGAGTTGAGTAATTCTGGAGGCTTGTTAATTACTTAGAGGTAGCAAAGTGTCTACTCCCTTCTCTTCTGTCCCACCCAAGTCCATTTTCACAGTGATCTTAACTACATAAAAGCTAAACAAATATTTACCCAGAAGTAAAACAGTAGTCATGTCAGAGACCATAATAATTCACAGTTAAAGTATTTAACTCATCAAAGGAGATCCTGGTAAAGAAAAGGCCTGAGAAAGGTGTGGTCTACACAATTCCAGATACTCATATGAAATTTTTAAAAAAAGGACAAATATCCATTTACATGTTCTGTGTCATATGAATTCAGCAAAAGCCAATGAGCTTCTGAAAGCCCCTACTTGCTTTGCACTATTTGCTCACCTTCAAGTATATGACCTAGTAAGAACAAATAAAGTGTGAGTAATGGGTAGCCACAGTAAATTCTTTTCTACTGGATGTTAGTGATACAGATGTTAATGGTAGATTCATTCTTTAAATCATCTAATAAATATTTATGAGCACTTGTTATCATAGATATGTCTCAAATTTTGGCCCCTCTAACATTTATTACCAAATTTTAAGGCATAACAGGCTATACTTTCAGGAATTTTCCCTAGAAAATTTTACCTTCATAAATGTTATTAATGATTTGGGTCAATTTACATCATACATAAGTCTGAATGCATTTTTTTCAAAGGGGGAGGTAATTTAACCTTACATTTTGTAGTCGAACTACTCTGTAAAAAACAATTCATTTTTGTCCTGCAACATAAAAGAAAGACTTAAAAGACTGTTATTGACAACAGTAATTCTTTTATACAAACTGTACTGAATCTTACTTCCAAATTTAGAAAAGAACATATATATATACACATATATATAAAAGAACATATATATATATACACATATATATATATACACACACATATTAGGAAATTTATTTCTAATATTAAGCTTATTGTTTTTTAAAGGGTAATTCTGCACTTTGCATATTGTCTTGTATTTTTCTGTCAAGTACTAACCAGCTGTAACTACATATATATTTGAATGGTCTTTGATTTAATGATGATTTTACTGACTACACCTAAATGCCATGTTGAAGATAAGGACCATGACTCAAGATAACCACTGTATCCTTGAGGCTTACACAAGTTCCTGGTATGTAGTTGGTGTTCAAAAAATTTTGGTTGAATGAGTGAATGAATGGAACACCCTAACAGTAGATAATATTATGGAACAGATCGGTGGTTTAGAAGGATTTGTTCATAATCTAAATGAAATACGTAGAAAAATTTTTAAAAGAAGGTGAAAAATAGGGGCGCCTGGGTGGCTCAGTCGGTTAAGTGGCTGCCTTCGGCTCAGGTCATGATCCCAGGGTCCTGGGATCGAGCCCCACGTCAGGCTCCCTGCTCGGTGGAGAGCCTGCTTCTTCCTCTCCCTCTCCCTGCTGTTCTGCCTCCTTGTGCTCTCTCTCTCTCTGTCAAATAAATAAAATCTTTAAAAAAAAAAAAAAAAGAAGGTGAAAAATATATATTTGCCTAGGGGAGCTATTCCAAGTGTCTTTCTAGTCAGGATGTGCCCTGCCCTTGGCTCTTGAACCTGAGTGTGCAGGTTCATACATGCAAATGAGCTTGTTCTGGCCCTGAGGCAGTGTGAGCCAGGCTGCAAAGTTCATGCTGTGACAGTGAGTCAGCACCATGAACAATACGACTCACTGCTTACAAGGCAGCCTGTTGGGCTTATCACAAAATGAGTAGTAGCACAGTGGGTTCTAGCTAATACAGCGTGGCCCCCTTCTGTTTATAGTGCCACACCACTCTTCCATAGAAACTCAATTACTGAGACCAAGCAGCCCCTACTCCAAGTGCTGTAGCACACTAATGAATTTCCTATTATAGAAAGAAGGCTGAAGATCGAGTGGACCATTAGCCACAGCCCCAGAAGCTAAGAAACAGAAAGGAGTTAAGGAACTAAAAGCAGTCTTACATATAAGACATGAGACATGACAAGGACTCAAGTAAAATTCATGGCAGACCTTCCTAGTATACTGGTAGTGTTCATCCTCAAGCCTATAGTCTATCAAGTGCTTAAATTTGGGTGACACATTTAATGGATAATTTCCAATTCTGTTTTTTTGTTAGGATTTAAAAACCTGGTAAGATAGGAAGAACCTCAGGGCAGAGTAATTTGCAGAAATGTGGGTTAAATTTATGTTTTGTTCGCTCTGTGTTGGATATCACTCCAGTTCAGCTAATAAAATCCCATTTACACATTTTGAATTACAATTTAATATATGAGCAAAAAAAGTAAAAAGTAAAAAATAGCAGCTTACCCACACCGAGTTCCATTTGTCACATTCTGGTTAAGGGAGCTGTTGATCCATACTATAGTGTTGTTTACACATGCTTTTCCAGGGATCTTGAGTTCTTGTAATTCAGTGTCATATTCAATAAAAACATCTGTCATTGTGCCAAAAATGAGCAGCACGCCTGGATGGGATAGTCCATGGAGAAATGCACATAAACTTCCCACAAACATCAGCCAAATGTCAGTCGTTGAAGAGAATCGAAACTTGAAAAACAAAGGATTCAGAGATCATCTATGGTGAAAAGCAGGAGAAGTAGGACTATTTAATTTTAGTTACTAGATTCTGATAAATAGCATTCAGCACCAAATTTTATGGGAATCATCTTAGTTGAACAGTAGAGTTTTCACTAATTTTATCAAAATAAATGGTATATCGGGGGACCTGGGTGGCCCAGTTGGTTAAGCGTCTGTCTTTGGCTCAGGTCATGATCCCAGGGTCCTGGGATCAAGCCCCACATCAGTCTCTCTGCTTAGTGGGGAGTCTGCTTCTCCCTCTGTCTCTCCCTCTGTGATCTCTCTCGCTTTTGCTCTCTCTCAAATAAATAAATAAAATCTTTTTAAAAAAATAAGTCATATATCAATCATCTAAAACACTAGACTCTTACATTGCTAGTTTATGTTATTTCTTTCCTAGTCTCTGAATTCATTCTCTTTACCTCAAGAACTGACTTCAGGTCTTAGCCATTGATTCACAACTTCAGTGAGAAGTGGTCACTGGCATTGATGCAATAGCTGTGTAGAAATACTGTGTGAAGCATTCAGCAATAGCATAAATTGTATCCCAGAACTGATATTGACAAACAAGAGTGACTATTAGTGCCTAGAAATGCCTCTACCTTGTGAAAATTTGGGGAAAATACCACACTATGGAATTTCCAAAGATATGTCATAAGGATAAATATACATCGTATGATTACTGTGCTGATTTTCTTTACTAAAATAATTATGGGCTTAGTGATTATTTTCCAGGACACTTTTCTAATCTATCAGATAAGATTTATGTGTTTAATATTATTTTATTTATTTATTTATTTAGAGGGGGGAGAGAGAGAGTGGGGAGGGACAGAGGGAGAGGGAGAGAGAGAATCTTAAGCAAGCTCTACACCCAGTGTGGAACCTAACACAGGACTCAATCTCACAACCTTGAGATCATGACCTGAGCTGAAATCAAGAGTTGGATGCTTAACTGACTGAGACACCCAGGCGCCCCAGGATTTATATTTAATTACCAATATATTCTAACCATTTAGCATGTTATTACATAGACAAAGTTTATGACTGAAAAAGTGAACACCATACTTAAAAACCTGCCAGTGACTAAAGATTTAACACTCCCTCCATGATCTGAACAATTTACAGTTGCAAAATTTATGTCAAAAATCAGCACAGTTTTATTACCAATTGAAAGAAGCCAACTTGACTGCTGTCACCTTTCCTCTCATCTTGTAACCTGAAGAGAAAAACATATGGATTTATAGACCATTCTTTCCAAAACAAAGAGAAATTCTCCCTAGGTAAGGATTTTATGAGTCATCCTTTAGTGAGAAATAAAGTCCCCACTGACAGAAATTCTTGCCAAACCTAGCATCCTAAAAACAAGCGTATTTTTAAGATTTACCTCTTCCAGAGATTTCAGTATAGCTATATCTCATGTTCAGCAGAGATTCAGTGAAGTTTTTCTGAGAGGTACTGAAAGAAAATAAAAAGTGCTCTGTACTCCCAGTTATACTAACATAAAACTGTTGGACCTCAGCCTTGACCCTCAACCTGTTTCTATTTACATTTCATTGTAATGTAAGTTGAGGTGGTTGGATTAGCTGATTTAAAGCTTCCTTCTAGCACTTAAAAATTTTACAACTACATTAAATAGTACTGATATGATGGGAAAGTTTTAAAAACTCCCATACTTCCCATAAAATTGTATTTCCTTAGTATTTCTTACTCATTTCATTTCTCATAAAGTTGTATCTAACCCATCTTTGACTGTCTCAACTCCAGGGATCTCTACTTCACCTGAGTCATCCATTCATGGATACACCCTGGACCTTTCTTTCACCAGAAACTACTCTACTCCATTGGCATTCTGGGATGGCCTATGCATGCTGTTTTGTCACTTCCTTCCTCCTTCTACACCTATTTGTCATCTTAGTTGAGGTCTGCAGTCCCTTAAACCCTCATTAATTTACAAATGTTAAAACCCCATCAAGATTGTGCTTTCTTCCCCATGCATCCCAGATCCCACACCAGCCATTTGGACTACATTCTTACCATCATCCTTAATCCTTTTCCCGACTACATCTTTGGAAACTCCATCTCTGCCTCCATGCAGCTGTTTGCCCCGTCCTCCCAAAGCCAGGCTGTGGGGCCTGCTGGAGACAAGCTTTCCATCATGTGAACTGATGCCAATACATGCCATGCCTGACAGTCAGCTGCCCTAAGCTTCCCCTCCAGCTCAGAGTAGAATCCCAAGTCCTTGCTGAGATGCCCAAGGCCCTCCACGGTCTGGCCAATTGGCTCTCTGAACTTGTCTCCTCCTACTGCACTCCAATTCTCAGCACCCGAGCCACTTGGCCTCTTTGCTGACCTTTGTTCAGGTCAAATTTATTCTCACTTCTGACCATTTGCACTTGCTGTTTCCTCTCGCCAGAATGCTCTTTCTTCAGATACCTGCATGACCAACCCCCTCATCTCCTTCAGACTTTCCCTCATAACTCACCTTCTCAATGGGACCTTCCCTGGCCAAAGCCTTTAAAATTTCAACTTTCTCCCCACATCATTCCGTATCTCCATTCCATGTTTGCTTTTTTTTTTTTCTTAGAAAGAAAGTGATAGATTATTACTAGCTACCATGCTATATATTGTATTTATTTATGGTGCATATTATGTCACCCTCACTAAAATGTAAACTCCTCAAGGACAGATGTTTTGACCCATTTTGTTCTTTTCTGTATCCTAAGCCCTTGTAATAGTGCCTGCACCTGGTAGGCACTTAATTAATATTTGTGAAATGAATGGATGAATGAATGAATGAATGAATGAATATTATCTCCAGTCTTAGCTCAATCTACAGCACTGTACTTCATCTGTCTACAGATTGTTCCATTTGCCTCCACAGCTTTCTCAAACTTTCACCATGATCTTCTCATTCTACATTACCACATGTATCAGAAGATGGATTCATCTCCTCTAAAAACTGAAGAATTCACTCAAACTTCCTATTCATTCTCTCATTGCCATTCATCTACACCCACACCTGCTTTCATCTTTTTTCTACCCAGTGAGAAAAGCGTGGTTCTTCTAGGCCCAGGCTGACCCTAGCACTCTACTTACTTAGATTTTCTTATATAATTACTTAGAATTTCCTATATAACTTCAACCTCTGCCTTCCTACCACCTCTTTCTAGGAACTTGCCTGGTGCCTGCCTTCTGTCTTCTCAGGTTAGACTCTGTCTAATCCTACTTTTATACCAATGTATGATTAACTGACATTTTTATATGAGAATTTAAACTCTCAAACTAAAGAGAAGTATCTAGTAATTAAATTTTAGGGTTCTAGTATTTGTCTATGGGAAGAATTTGAGGTTTATGGATCTCCCCTGTGCTCATGAAATCATAATTGTTCAACTTTTCCTCTGCCCATTTAGGTTAGAAATTCTGTGGTGTTACTGGATACACGGAGGAGATTTGGACCCAATACAGAAGGAATATTTCAAAAGGTTTTTGAAATCAATTACAGCAATGTTTTAAAGAGAAAAGGAATGGATTACCTATGCCATTTTCTAAGAAGTACAAGATGCATGAAAATATTATCTCTGTTTTGTGTCTTTAAAAGGACTATTAGGGAGTTATTCTAGAAAAGATGATGTATTGTTGAAATAGTCACTTACCTTGAATTCTTATCATTGTTATCTGTCAGGATAAAAACAATGCACAAAGCAGTTAATAATGACACAACAACATAGTCATTAACAATTTTGCTCCAGGAAAACATTCCCATAAATTAGCTTTATTCATGGAACACAGCAAAATGACTATTTGCCTTTCCCTCCTTTTTTTTCATTCTCTCTCTCTCTGTCTCTCATTACACAAGAAAACACTCTGTCAGGTTCAGGACTGCTAGCTTGACTACATTTTTCAATATTTCTACAGGATATGACATATTTGTATTTTCTGAATGTCAACAGGAGGCCAACATTTTTAAATTAGCTGAATAAAATCTAATTTTTTGAACTACTGAGTAAAATGAGTATTTATTGTTTTGTTTCTTAGAAACATGAGAATTTATCTGTTTAAAATTGAGACTGCAAATTAACTAGACAGTAAGATGATGTTGACACTCCCATGCCAGGAGAAACCACAGGATTGAGCTGGATATGATTTTCCCCAGCATAGATGAGAGCAAATGGAGGGTAGGAAGTGAAAGTGGGGGTACAGGGTCATGGGTGTAGGGAAGAAACAGGGAAAGGAATTTCATGGTGTTAATGTCAACCACCGCCATGGGACAACACATCCTGATTCCCTGGCATTTTAATTAATTTAATTTAAGTAAGAGTAAAGAGACATTATAGTACAGATAGAGATTAAATATCTTGGGTTTAGGAATCAGAACTGGATTAGGATGATGGCTCCATTAATTATTGGTTATGTAATCTTTGCCAAGTTTTAAAAAATTTATTCAAGTCTCATTTTTTCTTCTGTAAGTTGTAAAATCATAGGATTTGTTTAAAAAACTAATAATTGGGCGCCTGGGTGGCTCAGTTGGTTAAGCAACTGCCTTCGGCTCAGGTCATGATCCTGGAGTCCCTGGATCGAGTCCCGCATCGGGCTCCCTGCTCGGCAGGGAGTCTGCTTCTCCCTCTGACCCTCCCCACTCTCATGCTCTCTCTCTCTCATTCTCTCTCTCTCAAATAAATAAATAAAATCTTTAAAAAAAAATTAAATTAAATTAAATTAAATTAAATAAATAAATAAATAAATAAAAAACTAATAATTGCGGGGCACCTGGGTGGCTCAATCGGTTAAGCATCCGACTCTTGGTTTCAGCTCAGGTCACGGTCTCAGGATCCGAGATGGAGCCCCCTCAGTTGGGCTTCCCCTCAGCATTCAGTGGGAAGTCTGCTTCCCCTATGTTTTCCCTCTGCCCTTTCCTCTGCTTGGGCACTCTCTCTCCCTCCCTCAAATAAGTAAATAAATCTTTAAAAAATAATAATAATAATAATTGCTTGGAATCACTTGTGCTCACTAGATGTTAGGTACTAATGTATGGGTCCTCTTTCCCATTATCTCATTCTGGCCAGCACAGTCTTGGTAGTTTCTCACTAAATAATTACTACTATAATCAATTATAACAATAGATGGATAAAGGCAATAATAATAACCAATGCTGGATATTTATAGATGAGATACTTTCATTCACCCACACTTTGTGTGGTTTCTTTTTCCTAGGTTCTTAATTTATTGTACAGGTTGAGTATTACATGATGAGTTGACATTAGCTTCTCCAGGCATGGGAACTTAACAGGTGAGGTACAGTTTAAAATCCGTTTATGCTGCTTTCACAGCTGGTGCTTTTTTAGACCTTAATTTGAAGTATAAGACCATCAAAGCAATGCCTCCATATGTAGCCAGTACATAACTCATTCTACCTGTGAGAGTATAAGAGTTGAAACATGTTTTGATATCAGTGAAATGGAATTGGGCATTAATTTCTGGACCTGCCATGATTTCAGTCTTGCAAAAGGTACCAATTCCACTGGTTGCGTCCTTCAGTGTACGCAGCCACCCCGCATTCACCCACACTTCATGTGTTTTTACCTGTCATTTTCAAATATTCCATTACATCGATTCTGGAGAGAACCACCCATTTGTGGGTAAGAAATGCATCCAGTAATTGTTCTCCATATTATTGTTGGTTTTCTTCTGCCCCTTGAAAGTTCACTAGCTTGTCTAACCTCTTTTTATGTAAGAGACAGTAAGAGAAAAAGTCCACTTACGGAATCTTTCTGACTCTAAACCATAATTGTCCTCTCCAAATCTCTTCACACTGCGAAGAATTACTGAGTCAGACATGGTGACTGCAATCTGCAGTCAATAACCCTATAAAATAAAATAACCATTGTAATTATTTATTTTCTCTTAATTCTTTAAACAAAGTAGTCAAATGAAAGAACAGTTTGGTACAAGAAATAACTTTCACTAACAATTTCAATCTTCACTAAAAAGCAGATTTTTTAATTGGTCAATAACTCCATGAAAGAGTCAATTATTAAGAAAGATAAAGCCAAACCATTGATTATGGCTTTCTCTAGCTGATGAATGGATAGTTACTTTTTATTTGTTTGTCCTTTCTGCTTGTCTATCCTTCCATCCTTCCTTCCATCCCTCCTTCCTTCCATACTTCCTTCCTTCCTTCCTTTCATGAGTAAAAATAAAAACCACTAGAGCTGCACAACCAACTGGTGACACTCTTGGGTCAGTGTCTGGAAGGACGACACTTAACACTGGTGAGTAGCCTGCAGTGCTCCTTTGTAAACGCATCTTCAAGATCGAGGATATGGTAAGTCCAGCGTGGACCCGGGGAAGAGCTACTCACTCATTTTCTAAAACAAGTATAACCTTGGCATCAAAACAAACAAGAATGTTATAAGAAAAAATAGAATTATAATTACTTTTTGAAAATAGATTTAAAATTGCTACATACGTTAAGTATAATTCAGCAGTTCATGAACAAAATATAATGAGCAATGTTGATCCCAGGAATGTAATAATCATTTACTGAAAAATATGATCATTTTGATAGATGCAGAAAAGGTATTCAATAAAAATCAATATCCATTACTGATTTCTAAAACCCCATAAAATTAGAGAAATCATTATCTACAACTCCAATGAATAGATTTTGGGTAATGATCAGCAACGAATACTAAAACCATTAACTGAAATCCTGGCGAAGATTCAGTATCTAGTAGTACAAAGTATTGCAAAGATGTAGAGGGAAAACATTATATTAAGTCATTATATCTCCTTAAGCTCCTCTTGGCTCCCACCATTTCTCATACTTTCCTTGTTTTTGATGACCTTGACAGTTTTGAGGAGTATTGAGCAGTTATTTTGCAGAATGTCCCCTAAAATGGGACTGATATTTTTCTCAGGACTTTTCTCAGGATTAGACAGGGTTGTATATTTTGGGGAGGAAAACCACAGAGGTCAAGTACCCTTCTCATTACATCTTATCAAAGGTACTATCAACATAATAGTACCAATCAACATGATTTATAAAAAATAAATTTTAAAAAATAAACTCAATATTAAGAAGTAGAGTGAGAAACATCATTTCATTAAGCAATTTAGGAGGTCAGTAAAATTTTAAAAAGTACATCAACTAGATTCAAAATTCTTTTATTTAACAACAAAATTTATTCACTATAGCAGTATTACATTCAGAGAATGCAATGCTCACAGGTTATATCATTTTTGAAATTTTAACCAAAAATTTATTTTTCAAAAGGAAAAAAAAATACTTGAATAATGAGAAAATAAGAATACTTTAACAATAGTTGTAATATTACATCTAATTTTAAAATAACACTTTTTAAAAAAAAATTCAGTATTCAATGGTTTTTTTTCCTGGCTTAGCTCTTCATTTAAAAAGGTTTCTTTCCACTGGTGTGCAAATATTTGGCAGCACTTAGAGACCAGTGGTGTAGTATCTTGTCCATGAAACTTAGAGTCTCGCAGATCCTCTGGCTTCTCTCCATGTTGTTGCATATGTTTTTTAACCTCTCTCCAGGCCCTGTTCTCCATCATTCAAGTCAGTGGTGGTGACGGTGATAAAATCTGCCTTGCAGGACTAGTGTGAGAATGACATGAAACTGTGTCTGCACATCAGTTGGCACAAAGGGAGAAAACAGCTAACATTCCTTTTGGCCTTCAAGCCTACAAACTGTCTTCCTACCCCCTCCCTCTGGGGTCACTTGCAGTAAGCCACCCTCTATCAAGGAGGAGAATGATGATCAACCAACCTACTCTCTTCATTTTCCCTGTCTGTGCCCTCAGCAATTCTGTACAGTTGTTTTCACATTGGGTTTGCTTACATTTCACTTCTTTCGGAATGCAGTGATTTTGGGGATCTCTATTTTACTATTAAAGAGTAATATTCTCAAACACAAAAATTCATCTATAACATGGATTTCCATCCCCTCACATTGACAGTGCCCTTCAGCCAAAGACCACCGGGAGCACAACTGTAGTTGAACAATCTGGATTTATTACTTATTTCAGTGAGGAAGAACATGTGGTGGAGATCATGGGGACCTCAGTAAGAGAGTGTTAGAAAGAACATCTTTACAGGACTTGAGCTTCAGTTAGGTGATTTGGGAGAGGATCCAAGAAAGTGGGGGTTTGCTCCAGACGGGATGCTGTCAGAAAGCCAGAGCAATTTCATGACTGGGTGCCTAAATCGTCACCATAGCAAGAGAGAGGGATGTTTGGTATTGTGGGGGGTTGCACAATGACCTTGTTTTTGCCTGTGCTTGGGCAAAACTGTGGACTGGCCTTGCTTTGTTTCATTTTTATCCTGGTTTCAGATTGAGTTTGTCTGAGGTTGGTGGGATGGTTAATTTTATGTATCAATTTGAGTGAACTAAGGGATGCCCAGATAGCTGGTAAAGCATTATTTCTGGGTATGGCTGTGATGGTGTTTCCAGAAGAGATTAACATTTGAATCTGTAGAATACTGTCCTGACCAGTGCAGATGGGCATTATTCATTCAATCCTTTGAAGGCCTGAATAAAGCAAAGAGGCACAGAAACTGAATAGACATTTTTCTAAAGAAGACATCAAAATGGCCAACAGGTACATGAAAAGATGCTCAACATCACTAATCATCAGGAAAACCCGTATCAAAACCATAATGACATATCACCTCACATCTGTTAGAATGGCTATCATCAAGAAGACAAGAAATAACCAGTGTTGATAACCATTTGGAGAAAAGGGAAACTTCGTGCCCTGTTGATGGGAATATAAACTGGTTTAGCCACTATGGATCAGTATGGAGGTTCCTTAAGAAATAAAATACAAGGGGCGCCTGGGTGGCTCAGTTGTTAAGCGTCTGCCTTTGGCTCAGGTCATGATCCCAGGGTCCTGAGATTGAGCCTTGCATCGGGCTCCCTGCTCAGTGGGGAGCCTGCTTCTCCCTCTGCCACTCCCCCTCCTGCTTGTGTTCCCTCTCTCACTGTCTCTCTCTCTCTCTCTGTCAAAATAAATAAATAAAATCTTTAAAAAAAATTAAAATAAAATAAAATACAAGGGTGCCTGGGTGGCTCAGTCAGTTAAGCATCAGCTCAGGTCATGATCTCGGGGTCCTGGGATTGAGTCCCACATCATGCTCCCTGCTCAGCGGGAGTCTGCTTCTCCCTCTCCTTCTCCCTTTGCCCCTGCTCGTGCTCTCTCTCTCTCTTTCTCTCTCAAATAAATAAATACAATCTTTAAAAAAAAGAAATAAAAAATACAGCTATCATATGATCCAGCAATCCTACCTCTGGGTATATGCCTGAAAGAAATTAAAATAGGATATTGAAGAGATAACTGCACTCCTGTGTTTATTGCAGCATTATTCACAATAGCCAAGATAGAGAAAAAACCTAAGTGCCCATCGATGGATGAATGGATAAAAAAGATGTGGCATATATATATGTATATATACACACACATATATAGAATATATAAAAAACTATATACATACACACACACACACACACACACACACATATACACATATATACAATGGAATATTACTCAGCAATAAGAAAGAAGGAAATCCTGTTATTTGTGACAACATGGATGGACCCTGAGGGCATTGTGACAGAGATAAACCAGACAGAGAAAGACAAATATTATATGATATCGCCTGTATGTGGAATCTAAAAAGGCTGAACTCATAGAAATAGTAGAATGGTGGTTACCAGAGGTTGAGGGGTGGAGGGATTGGGAAGATGTTAAAGGATACAAACTTGCAACTAGAAGACGAGTATGTTCTGGAAATCTAATGCACAACATAGTGATTATATATAGTGATTATATATATGATATATATAATATATATTATATATAGTGATTATATATATACACACACACATATATGTGTGTATATATATACATCTTTTTTATCCATTCATCCATGGCACTTAGGTTTTTTCTCTATCTGGGCTATAGTGAATAATGCTGCAATAAACACAGGAGTGCAGTTATCTCTTCAATATCCTTCAAGTATTTGAAGCAATACTTCAAAATTGCTAAGAGGCTATATCTTAAATGTTCTTACCACAAAAAGAAATGACTATTATGTGACATAATAGAGGTGTTAGCTAAAGCTAGGGTGGTGATTATATTGCCATATATAAATGTATCAAAGCAACAAGTTGTATACCTTAAAATTATAAAATGTTATATGTCAAATACATCTGAGTGAAAAGTTAATTAATTTTTTTGAAGTCAGGAAAGGATGAATTTGCTGTTTTACTTTAGCTGGGACATCCATCCTTTCCTGCCCTTGGACGTCAGAGCTGCTGGTTCTTTGGCCCTTTGGTTGGTTGCTCAGTCAGAAACTGGAGCTAGTTCCCTTATCTCTGCCCAGCTCAGAAATGGCAGTGATGACTTTTGAAGGCCATGGTGTTGAAAAAGTTTATGATTTGCTGCTTCCACAAAGACAGTGGCAATTTTATAATGCTCAATCTGGGAAAGTGCAATGAGATACAAAAATTACCAGAACGAATAAGCAAAAGCCTTGCTTATGATATTTTCCAGGAAAGGCAATGTTTCCAGATGTTAGGTGAATTGCCTCATATCATTATAAGCATAGAATGAAATTCTGGTATATCATTAGACCATGTGTTCTTCCACTGGTTAATTCCCTTTTTATTAGATGAGATCCTGGGAAACATAGCAGATGCTGGAAAGTATCTCCGATAGTTTCTGAAACCCTGGGAACAGAGTGGGAATCTAGTTTTCAGTGATAAACAGGTTTGTTTCACAGGGTTGCAAGAGTGTGTCTCCTCCTCACCAGGTATATTCCACGATTTAAGCATGCTATGGTGTTTTGTCACATCATTTCCCCATCAATATCAGCAGATGTAATGTCATCTAATTCTACTCTCTCGGCTGTTATCTATAGTACCTAAGCTAACAATTTTGTTCTTGAGCTTCCTAAAGTGTGTGAAGGCTTCTTGGGTATCACACATTGCAGGAAGCTTTAATTAAGTTTTCCCAACAATTTACAATAACAAAATTTTACTTTAACCACACAAAAGAACTCAGAATTGAAAATAAGGTACCATGCTATTTTCTTTTCACTCTGCCTTTTCATAAAGTAAATGATTTTAATCTGCAAAAAATCTCTTTGGAAACAGATTGAGAATTTTCAAGTCTTCCAGGAAGATGGTCTTTCAATAAACTTAGAAAATCTAGGAGTTGAAAGTCAGAAATCAAGATTTCTAAGCACTGACTGGCAGACTTTGGCCACCTAATTGTGGAATCCCCCAAGAATTTTTAATTGTCCATGCCAGCACCACCCTCCCTCTCTGCTAAATGGCATGTGGTCTATGTGCAGACTATCTGTACTTCTGTTTAACTATCCAGGGTTGAAGTTTACTTTTCTTTGATAAGATGTGTAATCTTATCAACACAGAGGACAGTCTCCGGACCTTTACTGGTAGATACATCACAGATAATTCTACTGTAGAACACTAGCAACAATATTCTGGAAGACCACTACTGGGGAGGAGAGAGAGAAGTCAGAAGGTAACACCTGGATGGGCTGCCTGACAGAACCTAGCACACAGACAAACCTCAGAAAGGGGATAAATAAGCAGTTCCATGGAGGCCTTGAGGCTGTCAAAACTAGATGAGATAAAGTTCTATAAGCCATGTCAGGGACAAACCAAAAACCCAAAGAATATAAAATGTCAGTGCCCACCTTGGATCATTACATCAAGGCTGTTAAGTGTGACTTCAAGACACCAGTCTGGCTATTGATGCTGCAGGAGAGCTGAAAAAGAGAAAGAAGAAAGAAAGAAAGAAAGAAAGAAAGAAAGAAAGAAAGAAAGAAAGAAAGAAAGAAGAAAGAAAGAAGAAAGAAAGGAAGAAAGAAAGAAAGAAAGAAAGAAAGGAAAGAAAGAAAGAAAGAAAGAAAGAAAGAAAGAAAGAAAGAAAGAAAGAAAGAAAGAAAGGGGAGAGGGAGGGAGGAAGGAAGGAAGGGAGAGAGAGGGGAAGGAAGG